>NW_019272959.1:4688-6224 GCF_002738345.1 Cucurbita maxima
AGGGTTCACAAATTAGGGCTTCAATATTATGCACTCTTTTACTGTTTTTCTACACTCCGTTTCTTCGACATTCTATTCCAAATCATCAAGACTAAACTTTCCCAACAAAAGTTTCGAGAAACGTCGACGGTCACACGGTTTTTTGAGCACGTACTTCTAACTAACCGGCTAGGGACTCGATTTAAAGCACTCTTTTACTGTTTTATGAACTCCATTTCTTCCAAATCCTATTCTAAATCATATTTCCCGATCACTCCCAACAGGAATTTCGAAAAACGACGAGCGCTACTCAGTTTTTTTTATCACGTGGTTCAAACGTCCTTGATTAGGGTTCACAAACTAGGGCTTCGATTTTAAGCACTCTTTTACTGTTTTTCAAAACTCCGTTTCTTCGACATTCTATTCTAAATCATCAAGACTAAACTTTCCCAACAAAAGTTTCGAGAAACGTCGACCGTGACACGGTTTTTTTCGCACGTATTTCTGACTAACCAGGTTAGGGAATCGATGTAAAGCACTCTTTTACTGTTTTGTGCACTCCATTTCTTCCAAATTCTATTCTAAATCATTATGCCCGATCACTCCGAGCAGGACTTTCGAAGAACGCCGACCGCTACTCANTTCTGACTAACCAGGTTAGGGAATCGATTTAAAGCACTCTTTTACTGTTTTGTGCACTCCATTTCTTCCAAATTCTATTCTAAATCATATTTCCCGATCACTCCCAACAGGAATTTCGAAAAACGACAAGCGCTACTCAGTTTTTTTTATCACGTGGTTCAAACGTCCTTGATTAGGGTTCACAAACTAGGGCTTCGATTTTAAGCACTCTATTACTGTTTTTCTACACTCCGTTTCTTCGACATTCTATTCTAAATCATCAAGACTAAACTTTCCCAACAAAAGTTTCGAGAAACGTCGACCGTCACACGGTTTTTTGAGCACGTACTTCTAACTAACCAGGCTAGGGACTCGATTTAAAGCACTCTTTTACTGTTTTGTGCACTCCATTTCTTCCAAATTCTATTCTAAATCATTATGCCCGATCACTTCGAGCAAGACTTTCGAAAAACGCCGACCGCTACTCAGTTTTTTTATCACGTGGTTCAAACGTCCCTGATTAGGGTTCACAAATTAGGGCTTCAATATTATGCACTCTTTTACTGTTTTTCTACACTCCGTTTCTTCAACATTTTATTCCAAATCATCAAGACTAAACATTCCCAACAAAAGTTTCGAGAAACGTCGACCGTGACACGGTTTTTTGAGCACGTACTTCTAACTAACCAGGCTAAGGACTCGATTTAAAGCACTCTTTTACTGTTTTGTGCACTCCATTTCTTCAAAATTCTATTCTGAATCATTATGCCCGAACACTTCGAGCAGGACTTTCGAAAAACGCCGACCGGTACTCAGTTTTTTTATCACGTGGTTCAAACGTCCTAGATTAGGGTTCACAAATTAGGGCTTCAATATTATGCACTCTTTTACTGTGTTTCTACACTCCGTTTCTTCAACATTCTATTCCAAATCATC
>NW_019272959.1:6238-8733 GCF_002738345.1 Cucurbita maxima
ACATTCCCAACAAAAGTTTCGAGAAACGTCGACCGTGACACGGTTTTTTAAGCACGTACTTCTAACTAACCAGGCTAGGGACTCGATTTAAAGCACTCTTTTACTGTTTTGTTCACTCCATTTCTTCGAAATTCTATTCTAAATCAATATGCCCGATCACTTCGAGCATGACTTTCGAAAAACGCCGACCGCTGCTCAGTTTTTTTATCACGTGGTTCAAACGTCCTTGATTAGGGTTCACAAACTAGGGCTTCGATTTTAAGCACTCTTTTACTGTTTTTCTACACTCCGTTTCTTCAACATTCTATTCCAAATCATCAAGACTAAACATTCCCAACAAAAGTTTCGAGAAACGTCGACCGTCACACGGTTTTTTGACCACGTACTTCTAACTAACCAGGCTAGGACTCGATTTAAAGCACTCTTTTACTGTTTTATGCACTCCATTTCTTCCAAATTCTATTCTAAATCATTATGCCCGATCACTTCGAGCAGGACTTTCGAAAAACGCCGACCGCTACTCAGTTTTTTTATCACGTGGTTCAAACGTCCTAGATTAGGGTTCACAAATTAGGGCTTCAATATTATGCACTCTTTTACTGTTTTTCTACACTCCGTTTCTTCAACATTCTATTCCAAATCATCAAGACTAAACATTCCCAACAAAAGTTTCGAGAAACGTCGACCGTGAGACGGTTTTTTGACCACGTACTTCTAACTAACCAGGCTAGGGACTCGATTTAAAGCACTCTTTTACTGTTTTATGCACNAAACGTCGACCGTCACACGGTTTTTTGAGCACGTACTTCTAACTAACCGGCTAGGGACTCGATTTAAAGCACTCTTTTACTGTTTTATGCACTCCATTTCTTCCAAATTCTATTCTAAATCATATTTTCCGATCACTCCCAACAGGAATTTCGAAAAACGACGACTGCTACTCAGTTTTTTTTATCACGTGGTTCAAACGTCCTTGATTAGGGTTCACAAACTAGGGCTTCGATTTTAAGCACTCTTTTACTGTTTTTCAAAACTCCGTTTCTTCGACATTCTATTCTAAATCATCAAGACTAAACTTTCCCAACAAAAGTTTCGAGAAACGTCGACCGTGACACGGTTTTTTTCGCACGTATTTCTGACTAACCAGGTTAGGGAATCGATTTAAAGCACTCTTTTACTGTTTTATGCACTCCATTTCTTCCAAATTCTATTCTAAATCATATTTCCCGATCACTCCCAACAGGAATTTCGAAAAACGACGACCGCTACTCAGATTTTTTTATCACGTGGTTCAAACGTCCTTGATTAGGGGTTCACAAACTAGGGCTTCGATTTTAAGCACTCTTTTACTGTTTTTCAAAACTCCGTTTCTTCGACATTCTATTCTAAATCATCAAGACTAAACTTTCCCAACAAAAGTTTCGAGAAACGTCGACCGTGACACGGTTTTTTTCGCACGTATTTCTGACTAACCAGGTTAGGGAATCAATTTAAAGCACTCTTTTACTGTTTTGTGCACTCCATTTCTTCCAAATTCTATTCTAAATCATTATGCCCGATCACTCCGAGCAGAACTTTCGAAGAACGCCGACTGCTACTCAGTTTTTTTATCACGTGGTTCAAACGTCCTAGATTAGGGTTCACAAATTAGGGCTTCAATATTATGCACTCTTTTACTGTTTTTCTACACTCCGTTTCTTCAACATTCTATTCCAAATCATCAAGACTAAACATTCCCATCAAAAGTTTCGAGAAACGTCGACCGTGAGACGGTTTTTTGACCACGTACTTCTAACTAACCAGGCTAGGGACTCGATTTAAAGCACTCTTTTACTGTTTTATGCACTCCATTTCTTCCAAATTCTATTTTAAATCATTATGCCCGATCACTTCGAGCAGGATTTTCGAAAAACGCCGACCGCTACTCAATTTTTTTATCACGTGGTTCAAACGTCCCTGATTAGGGTTCACAAATTAGGGCTTCGATATTATGCACTCTTTTACTGTTTTTCTACACTCCGTTTCTTCGACATTCTATTCTAAATCATCAAGACTAAACTTTCCCAACAAAAGTTTCGAGAAACGTCGACCGTGACACGGTTTTTTTAGCACGTATTTCTGACTAACAAGGTTAGGGAATCGATTTAAAGCACTCTTTTACTGTTTTGTGCACTCCATTTCTTCCAAATTCTATTCTAAATCATTATGCCCGATCACTCCGAGCAGGACTTTCGAAGAACGCCGACCGCTACTCAGTTTTTTTTATCACGTGGTTCAAACGTCCTTGATTACGGTTCACAAACTAGGGCTTCGATTTTAAGCACTCTTTTACTGTTTTTCTACACTCCGTTTCTTCGACATTCTATTATAAATCATCAAGACTAAACTTTCCCAACAAAAGTTTCGAGAAACGTCGACCGTGACACGGTTTTTTTCGCACGTATTTCTGACTAACCAGGTTAGGGAATCGATGTAAAGCACTCTTTTACTGTTTT
>NW_019272960.1:0-3550 GCF_002738345.1 Cucurbita maxima
CTACCCAAAGCTATTAAATACAAATTGAAGAAAATAAGAAATAACATAAAAAAAATTTAAATGTAATTCAACTGCCGAAGATAAAAAGTCTTCAAATTACATTCCAATGTCAAGTGATATTTTATTACCACTCAATTCTTTTCTTGATTTATTGTAGTTGAACTTAAATGTATGACAAATAAGCTGGATTTATTTTAAATTTCCTTTAAAATTTTTGTGCACAAAATACAATGGAAATAATATATATATATTTTTTTTACTATTTTGTAATTTGTATTGTATTACTGGAGGCTTTTGAATGAAATATGATAATTGATTCCCTGTCATCTTTGACAATTTTAGATACCTCAAATATTTGATGCGTCACGTTTCACTGTGAGATCTGCCCTTGGGTCAATAAGACTTAAGCAGAGAGTTTATTTGACTAATGATTTGATTTTTTTGGGTTGTAGAGATATCTTTAACAAATCAAAACTTTGTATTATTTTCAAGACACTCATCAAGACATTTATAAATGTGCGTGATATCTTGAAGGATTTATGACACATAATTGAGAGAACCAAAATTTGATCTTTTCTCTGGTTTTCTCAATTTTAACCCCATTCCAGATCGATTCTCATAAAAAAAACATTATGGTTTCATAAACTAGACACAATAAGGAGTATGTGGAAGGAAATTTGAAGTAATTCAGATACTGGAAGCTCAAGAATGGAGGTCCCAAACGTCGACGACGAGGCAAGTAGCCCCCTTAGACTCTTTGTTAAGAAATACTTGTAGAAATCGCATGGATTTTTATACGAACCCTAAACCAAGTATGAATTAAGGATATATGAAAGAAAAATTCAAATAACTATGAGTTAAGACCCTGAACCAATCAAATAGCTCGAGGTTTAAGAAACGTTAAAATAACTCACTATATGAGTTCCGCTACCTATCAAATTTTAATACTGAAAATATTATAGCATGTTGAGGTTAGATATGAAATTTGGGGGTCATTGGATAAGGATAAGTAGGTAAACCAAGAAACGGTGTAAAATGACCATATCCCCTATATTATTTCAATATTCACTCTAGAAACCAGGGTTAAAAACTATATTATTTCAAACCCTCCATTGTTGCTTCTACTTTGCATGAAAATGCTTCCACTAAATCAAGTTACTAACTAGTTGGTTTGGTTCGGTTGAATTCTTGGGTCCACTAGTTTGAAACGACCCAGCTCAATTAAACTCTTGATAATATAAAAATCATAAGTTTCTTAAATTACATTAACTTAAACCCCTAATTTTTTTTAGAATGTTTAGGTTTGTGTCTAATTAATCTCTAAATGCTTAAAAGTATCTAATAAGACTTCTTTTCAAATGAGTGATTTGATATATCATAGAGGACAAAATATTTATTTGTTCCAAATATCTTAGGTTGATCAATCTTTTTTGTCAAGTATTTTGAATATTATCATTGTGAATTACTAATGCGGATTGAATCTCATTAATAACAATATCCCAAAACTCGGGTAAAGATGACATCAAAATTAATACTTTAATTTCATCTTCAAAATTTATTTCCACTTAACTCAGTTGACTTATAATCATAATAGTCACCGTTACACAAATATTTACAAACTTAAAAGTTAAATTATAAGGAGTACAAGAGAAAAGTGCTTAAAATAGTTTCAAAATATAGAAAAAAAAGATAACAAGGATGGGTCAAAGTCAACATTTGGTTTCTAGTTACCATGGTGCGGTCAAAACTTATTTATTTCTTTGAAATGTTTGAGTTTACCATTTACATGTTTTCATTTTTCTACTTTTTTTGCCTGCATTTAGAAATGAAGCAAAATTAGTCTGGTTGGCACGCTTAGACCTATTATCCTTCCACCAATAGGAGCAAAAGGCAACGTTACTATGTGAAACTAGTTTCACGTCATTAATTCAACAATAAGGGTGTTATCATGCATTTAGAAATGAACCCATATTTAAAAAATTTAGATAAAATAGAAAAGAATTGTTATCTCAAAGATAATGATACTATGTGAAACTAGCCTCAAGATGCTTCCTTAACTCTTAGGGGCAGTAAACCAACGGTTCCTTCATCCAAGACCCATGGCCCAACTCCCAACATGGAAGGGATAATCTGGAGAATCATTCCAAAAACCCTAACGGATGGGTTACAAACTCACATTATCAAGCTCGACAACAAACAATGTTGCCGACAAACTTATGAAGACTACATGAAATTACGAATATATTAATGTAGGATTTTTTAATTTACCGATTTTTAAAATGTTAAATTATGTAAAATTACCGGCAAATAAGAATATTTTAGAGAGCTCTTCCTTTTTTTTTTTAAGATTTTGATATTTAAGAAAAGAGAAAATGAATAAAAATAGGAGACATTTTATAGATTTAAGAATGAAATAAGGGTATTTAAAAAGCTAAAAAAACAAGGAGATGAAATATTAATGATATTATTGGGTCATAGGTTGAAGAAGAGGAGTGAGTGAAAATAAAAAGGCAACTCACTCGTAGTTAGAACCTTATTTTAGAATGTTAAAGGGCACTAGTTTTGAAAGTTCATGAATATTTTAGGTACTAATGGTTTTGTCAATATAGGAATGCAACTTATATTAATATTCATACTAAAAAATTACTTTTTTATGTTTATGTCACCAGCCATTTCCGAAGCAAGTTAAAAGAGGTTGAACACAAAGTAAAATGTTTTCTCAAAATAAAAAAAGAATTAAAATATAATAAACATATATATTTACATTATATTCAAAATAGAGTTTATAGGTTCATAGTACAAAATAAGGGAAAGGTTAAAAAAAATCATTTTAAAACATCAAAAATAGTTTTGGTGGGGTTGTTGGTCTAGGGCAACTACTCTTAGTTACATCAAAAATATGGAAAACATGAGTGTTAAGGATAGTTGACCGTTCATTAAGGCAAATATCTAGATATTTGCCTTACATTACGGGTTACCATATTTTCCCTTTTACTAAATGCAAATATATTGTATTCATTTATTATTCTTTCCTTTTATCGCTATTTCCTTATTATTTGTAATTTACCTTATTTGTAATTTACCTTATTTCTGTATTCTGTAAATGATTATAAATAAGAGAACTCTCACCACCATTTGGGTGTGGTGGATTAATCAAACATTCACATGGTATCAGAGCCCTTTCGGTTTAACAACCCTGATCCTTTCTTCTCTATGGCTTCCGAATCTTGTTATCATCTTCTTCCTTTCAATACTCTAATCCATATGATCACCATCAAACTTTCTTCCTCCAATTATCTTCTTTGGAAAAGCCAACTTCTCCCTCTTCTTGAGAGTCAAGACATGCTGGGCTATGTCGATGGAACTATGGTTCCACCACCTCGCTTTGAACCAGAAACCTCCTCAACATTCAACCCAAAATATTTGGCATGGAGAGCAGCCGATCAACGACTTCTCTGTCTCCTGCTCTCCTCTCTCACTGAGGAAGCCATGGCTGTTGTCGTTGGTCTCTCTACTGCACGTGATGTTTGGCTTGCGTTGGAAACTACGT
>NW_019272960.1:3718-9141 GCF_002738345.1 Cucurbita maxima
GAGGACATTGATAAAGTGCATTGGTTCCTTCGTGGACTCGGCACCGAATTTTCAGCTTTTTCTACTGCTCAGATGGCTCTCACCCCTATCCCCTGTTTTGCAGATCTAGTCTCTAAAACTGAAAGTTTTGAGTTGTTCCAGCGCTCCCTTGAGTCCTCTGACTCCACTCCTATAGCATTCATAGCCACTAATCGTTGCCGCACCCATGAAAGTCACCCTGCTTCCTTTAACAACCAGCGAGGTCGTTCTTATTCTCACAAAAACAACTCTTCTAATCGAGGACGAACCCACTCAAGTCAGGGTCGTCGACCACCTCATTGCCAAATATGCCGCAAAGAGGGCCATTATGCTGACCGCTGCAACCAACGGTATGTTCGACCTGATTCTTCTCATGCTCACCTTGCTGAAGCCTTTAACACGTCATGTTCTATTGCTGGACCCGATGCTGCTGATTGGTTTTTGGACACTGGAGCTTCGGCCCATATGACTGCCGACCCATCAATTCTGGATCAGTCTAAAAATTACACGGGTAAGGACTCTGTGATTGTAGGAAACGGTGCATCCCTACCCATTACCCACATCGGTACTCTTTCTCCTGTTCCAAATATTCACTTATTAGATGTCTTGGTTGTCCCTCACCTCACTAAAAATCTTCTTTCCATAAGTAAATTAACGTCTGATTTTCCTCTCTCCGTTACATTTACTAATAATCTTATTACTATCCAGAATCATCAAACAGGAAGGGTGGTGGCAACCGGTAAAAGAGATGGAGGGCTATATGTGCTGGAGCGCGGCAACTCTGCTTTTATTTCAGCCCTTAAAAACAAATCTTTACGTGCTTCATATGATTTATGGCATGCTCGTCTGGGTCATGTGAATCATTCTGTTATTTCTTTTTTAAATAAAAAAGGTCATCTTTCTCTTACGTCTTTATTGCCTTCTCCATCATTATGTAATACTTGTCAGCTTGCGAAAAGCCATCGATTGCCTTATTCCCGCAATGAACGTAGGTCGTCTCATGTGTTAGATCTTATTCATTGTGATCTTTGGGGTCCTTCTCCCGTCAAATCAAATTCGGGTTTTCTTTATTATGCTATTTTTATTGATGATTATTCTCGATTCACTTGGTTTTACCCTTTAAAATTTAAATCTGATTTTTTTGATATTTTTCTTCAATTTCAAAAATTTGTGGAAAATCAATATTCTTCTCGTATCAAGGTATTTCAAAGCGATGGTGGTACCGAATTTACTAGTACTTGTTTCAAAACTCATTTACGTAATTCTGGCATCCACCATCAACTCTCTTGTCCATATACACCTGCTCAAAATGGTCGTGTTGAGAGAAAACATCGTCATGTGACTGAGACTGGCTTGGCCCTTCTCTTTCACTCTCATCTTTCTCCTCGTTTTTGGGTTGACGCCTTCAGCACTGCAGCTTATATTATCAACCGGTTGCCTACTCCACTTCTTGGAGGTAAGTCACCCTTTGAACTCCTTTATGGCTACACTCCACATTATGACAATTTTCATCCCTTTGGTTGTCGTGTTTATCCTTATTTGCGTGATTATATGCCTAACAAGCTTTCTCCCCGCAGCATTCCTTGTATTTTTTTGGGTTATAGTCCTGTTCATAAAGGGTTCCGCTGTCTTGATCCCGCCACCACTAAGCTATATATCACCTGCCATGCTCAATTTGATGAAACTCACTTTCCTGCTATCCCTAGCTCCCAAGCCCAACCTCTTTCCACTATTCCTATTTCAAATTTCTTGGAACCACATCTTCATCATATTGATTCATCCCCCCCTACCACTTCATCACCGCACATTCCTCAATCCAGTTCATCCCCGTGTGATATTTGTTCTGACCTTGTAGATGAGTCTGTGCAGGTTGATACTTCTCTTGCAGGTTCCACTTTGTCACCCTCGACTTCTAATTCAACCTCTATTGAACCTCCTGTTGATTTCTCTTCTTTGGGCACTCATCCTATGATCACACGAGCCAAAGCTGGTATATTCAAGACTCGTCATCCAGCAAATCTTGGTATGTTGGGCTCATCTGGACTTCTCTCTGCTCTTCTTGCATCCACTGAGCCAAAAGGATTCAAATCTGCGGCTAAGAATCCTGCTTGGGTGGCTGCCATGGATGAAGAAATTCGAGCGTTACAACAAAATGATACTTGGACTTTGGTTCCTCGCCCTGCCAACACCAACATCGTGGGCTCTAAATGGGTGTTTCGTATTAAATATTTGCCCGATGGATCCGTCGAGCGTTTCAAGGCTCGTCTCGTTGCCAAAGGTTATACTCAGGTTCCTGGTCTTGACTACACTGACACTTTCAGTCCAGTTGTCAAAGCTACCACTGTCCGTGTTGTGCTTTCTATTGCAGTCACAAATAAATGGCCTCTTCGACAACTTGATGTCAAGAATGCTTTTCTCAATGGAACGCTTATTGAACGTGTTCATATGGAACAACCTCCTGGGTATGTTGATCCTCGATTTCCTATGCATGTTTGTCTATTAAAGAAAGCTCTCTATGGCTTAAAGCAAGTTCCTCGTGCTTGGTTTCAGCGTTTTAGCTCATTTCTTCTCACACTTGGGTTTTCTTGCAGTCGCGCTGACACGTCACTTTTTGTCTTTCATCAGCAATCTAACCTTATCTATTTGCTTCTTTATGTTGATGACATTATTGTTACTGGCAACAACTCATCTCTTATTAACAGCTTTACTCGCAAGCTTCATTCTGAGTTTGCTACCAAAGATTTGGGTTCTCTCAGTTACTTTCTTGGTCTTGAAGCTTCACCCACTCCTGATGGTCTCTTTATCAGTCAGTTAAAATATGCTCGAGATATTCTTACTCGTGCTCAGTTGCTCGATAGCAAACCAGTTCACACTCCCATGGTTGTTTCTCAACACCTGACTGCTGATGGTTCTCCTTTCTCTGATCCTACTCTCTACAGATCTCTTGTTGGCGCCCTTCAGTACTTGACTATCACGCGTCCAGATATTGCCTATGCTGTCAATTCTGTCAGTCAATTCTTGCATGCCCCTACTGCAGATCACTTTCTTGCTGTCAAACGTATTCTTCGCTATGTCAAAGGAACACTCCACTTTGGTCTTATCTTTCGTCCATCCACTGTTCCTAGTACGCTAGTCGCTTATTCGGATGCTGACTGGGCTGGTTGTCCCGATATTCGTCGTTCTACATCCGGCTATTCTATTTATCTTGGTAACAATCTCATTTCTTGGAGTGCCAAAAAGCAACCTACTGTATCACGCTCCAGCTGTGAATCTGAGTATCGTGCTCTTGCCACAACTGCTGCTGAACTTCTTTGGGTTACGCATCTTTTGCATGACCTCAAGGTCCCTATTTCACAGCAGCCCTTACTCTTATGTGACAACAAAAGTGCTATTTTTTTAAGCTCTAATCCTGTTTCTCACAAGCGGGCCAAGCATGTTGAACTAGATTATCATTTCCTTCGAGAACTTGTTATCGCTGGCAAACTTCGTACACAATATGTACCCTCTCATCTCCAAGTTGCTGACATCTTCACAAAGAGTATTTCTCGACCTCTCTTTGAATTTTTCAGATCCAAGCTTCATGTTCGTTCAAATCCGACGCTCAGCTTGCGGGGGGGTGTTAAGGATAGTTGACCGTTTATTAAGGCAAATATCTAGATATTTGCCTTACATTACGGGTTACCATATTTTCCCTTTTACTAAATGCAAATATATTGTATTCATTTATTATTCTTTCCTTTTATCGCTATTTCCTTATTATTTGTAATTTACCTTATTTGTAATTTACCTTATTTCTGTATTCTGTAAATGATTATAAATAAGAGAACTCTCACCACCATTTGGGTGTGGTGGATTAATCAAACATTCATGAGTACCTAATTGTAAGTTTTTAACCATGTTCATAGTGGGTGCTTGGATCTCGGTGGTCGGGAGAAAATCGAACAAAGTGTCTGTCCAAAATAAAAGGGCGTTTTTAACCATGTTCATAGTGGGTGCTTGGATCTCGGTGGTCGGGAGCAAATCGAACAAAGTGTCTGTCCAAAATAAAAGGGCGTTTTTAACCATGTTCATAGTGGGTGCTTGGATCTCGGTGGTCGGGAGCAAATCAAACAAAGTGTCTGTCCAAAATAAACTAAGTTCGAATTGGTGACCTCTTGATCTGCAATCAAATGCTCTACCAATGAGCTATGAAACCATTTTACATGATTTCAACCTTAGTGACCCCTTTTACAGAGTGTCAGTCCAAAAGTGTAAAAAGTGTCTATCCAAAATAGAAAGGCCCAACAAAGTTCAAACGGGTGACCGGTCAAATTCTCTACCACTGAGCCATGGATACATTTTGTAGGATTTTAACCTTAGTGACCCCTTAGACATAATGTCGGTCCAAAAAGTGTAACAAATTTCTATCCAAAATAGAATGGCCCAACAAGGTTCGAATTGGTGACCTCTTGATCTGCCGTCAAATGCTCTAACATTGAGCTATGGACCCATTTTGTATAAATTGGTGGATTACCTATCAGAAATTAAACATAGGTCGTTAGATTCAAAGTCGAAAGTGCTAACCACTACACCATAGAACCACTTGTTAAACTTTATTTTGGCAGCGATTTTGATAAGCGCCAACAATGCTAGATTTTGCAAAGCTAGAAGTCGTAGTATCCTTGCAAACTTTCACAACGAAAGCTAACTTAACAAATTGATTTCAACAAGGAGCAGGTTAAAAGGATAAATAACTCTTAGATTGAACTTGGAATCTATGATTGTCACTCTTAGATTCCAAGACGAGTCACTCAAGAATTAGCTTGATCATAACTAATCTAATGAATAAATTTTAACACCAAACCTAAAACAAGGTTTGAAAGAAACATAACACCCAAATAGTTTCAAACACAAAGTTTTTGTATTCCACAATGTTTTCAAACATGAATATTACATAATGTAGTTCATCTCCAAACTACCCAAAGCTATTAAATACAAATTGAAGAAAATAAGACATAGCATAAATAATCTTAAATGTAATTCAACTCCAAAAGATAAAAAGTCCTCAAATTACATTCCAATGTCAAGTGATATTTTATTGCCACTCAATTCTTTTCTTGATTTATTGTAATTGAACTTAAAAGTATGACAAATAAGCTGGATTTATTTTAAATTTCCTTTAAAATTGTTGTGCACGAAGTACAATGGAAATAATATATATATATTTTTTTTTACTGTTTTTGTAATTTGTATGGTATTATTAGAGGCTTTTGAATGAAATATGATAATTGATTCCCTGTCCTCTTTGACCATTTTAGATACCTCCATATCCAATATTTGATGCGTCACGTTTCACTATGAGATCTGCCCTTGGGTCAATAAGACTTAAGTAGAGAGTTTATTTGACTAATGATTTGATTTTTTTG
>NW_019272961.1:0-9165 GCF_002738345.1 Cucurbita maxima
AATTTTGAAGAAACAGAGTGCATCAAAACAGTAAAAGAGTGCTTCAAATCGAACCCTATTTCGAAAACACTAATAAGAGACGTTTGAAGTACGTGCTAAACAAACCGAGTCACGGTCGACGTTTTTCAAAACATTTGTGGGGAATGATTAGGCTTGATGATGTAGAATACAATTTCAAACAAACAGAGTGCAACAAAATAGTAAAAGAGTGCATCAAATCGAACACTACTTTGGAAACACAAATCTGGGACGTTTGAAGTAGGTACTAAAAAAACCGAGTCACGGTCGACGTTTTTAGAGTTTTGTGGGGAATGATTAGGCTTGATGATTTAGAATAGAATTTTGAAGAAACAGAGTGCATCAAAACAGTAAAAGAGTGCTTCAAATCGAACCCTATTTCGAAAACCCTAATCAGAGACGTTTGAAGTACGTGCTAAAAAAACCGAGTCACGGTCGACGTTTTTCAAAACTTTTGTGGGGAATAATTTGGCTTGATGGTGTAGAATAGAATTTCCAACAAACGGAGTTCATCAAAACAGTAAAAGAGTGCTTCAAATCGAACTGTATTTCGAAAACCCTAATTAGGGACGTTTGAAGTACGTGCTAAAAAACCGAGTCACGATCGACGTTTTTCAAAAAAAACCCTAATTAGGGACGTTTGAAGTACGTGCTAAAAAACCGAGTCACGATCGACGTTTTTCAAAAAAATTTTGGGGAATGATTTGGCTTGATGATGTAGAATACAACTTCAAACGAACGGAGTGCATCAAAACAGTAAAAGAGTGCTTCAAATCGAAACCTACTTCGGAAACCCAAATCTGGGACGTTTGAAGTACGTGGTAAAAAAACCGCGTCACGGTCGACGTTTTTCAAAACATTTGTGGCGAATGATTAGGATTGATGATGAAGAATACAATTTCGAACAAACGAAGTGCATCAAAACAATAAAAGAGTCCTTCAAATCAAACCCTAATTGGAAAACCCAAATCTGGGACGTTTGAAGTACGTGCTAAAAAAACCGAGTCACGGTCAACGTTTTTAAAAAGATTTGTGGGGAATGATTAGGCTTGATGATTTAGAATAGAATTTTGAAGAAACAGAGTGCATCAAAACAGTTAAAGAGTGCTTCAAATTGAACCCTATTTCGAAAACCCTAATCAGAGACGTTTGAAGTACGTGCTAAACAAACCGAGTCACGGTCGACGTTTTTCAAAATATTTGTGGGGAATGATTAGGCTTGATGATGTAGAATACAATTTCAAACAAACAGAGTGCAACAAAATAGTAAAAGAGTGCATCAAATCGAACACTACTTTGGAAACACAAATCTGGGACGTATTAAGTAGGTACTAAAAAAACCGAGTCACGGTCGACGTTTTTAGAGTTTTGTGGGGAATGATTAGGCTTGATGATTTAGAATAGAATTTTGAAGAAACAGAGTGCATCAAAACAGTAAAAGAGTGCTTCAAATCGAACCCTATTTCGAAAACCCTAATCAGAGACGTTTGAAGTACGTGCTAAAAAAACCGAGTCACGGTCGACGTTTTTCAAAACTTTTGTGGGGAATAATTTGGCTTGATGGTGTAGAATAGAATTTCCAACAAACGGAGTTCATCAAAACAGTAAAAGAGTGCTTCAAATCGAACTCTATTTCGAAAACCCTAATTAGGGACGTTTGAAGTACGTGCTAAAAAACCGAGTCACGATCGACGTTTTTCAAAAAATTTTTGGGGAATGATTTGGCTTGATGATGTAGAATACAACTTCAAACGAACGGAGTGCATCAAAACAGTAAAAGAGTGCTTCAAATCGAAACCTACTTCAGAAACCCAAATCTGGGACGTTTGAAGTACGTGGTAAAAAAATCGCGTCACGGTCGACGTTTTTCAAAACATTTGTGGGGAATGATTAGGATTGATGATGAAGAATACAATTTCGAACAAACGAAGTGCATCAAAACAATAAAAGAGTCCTTCAAATCAAACCCTAATTGGAAAACCCAAATCTGGGACGTTTGAAGTACGTGCTAAAAAAACCGAGTCACGGTCAACGTTTTTAAAAAGATTTGTGGGGAATGATTAGGCTTGATGATTTAGAATAGAATTTTGAAGAAACAGAGTGCATCAAAACAGTAAAAGAGTGCTTCAAATCGAACCCTATTTCGAAAACCCTAATCAGAGACGTTTGAAGTACGTGCTAAAAAAACCGAGTCACGGTCGACATTTTTCAAAACTTTTGTGGGGAATGATTAGGCTTGATGAAGAAGAATAGAATTTCCAACAAACGGAGTGCATCAAAATAGTAAAAGAGTGCTTCAAATCGAACCCTACTTCGGAAACCCAAATCTGGGACGTTTGAAGTACGTGCTAAAAAACTGAGTCACGGTCGACGTGTTTCAAAACATTTGTGGGGAATGATTAGGCTTGATGATGTAGAATAAAATTTTGAACAAACGGAGTGCATCAAAACACTAAAAGAGTCCTTCAACTCGAACCCTAATTCGATAACCCTAATCAGGGACGTTTGAAGTACGTGTTAAAAAAACCGAGTCACGGTCATCGTGTTTCAAAACTTTTGTAGGGAATGATTAGGCTTGATGATTTAGAATAGAATTTCAAAGAAACGGAGTGCAACAAAACACTAAAAGAGTTCTTCAAATCAAACCCTAATTCGAAAAACCTAATCAGGGACGTTTGAGGTACGTGCTAAAAAAACCGAGTCACGGTCGACGTTTTTCAAAAAATTTGTGGGGAATGATTTGGCTTGATGATGTAGAATACAACTTCCAACGAACGGAGTGCATCAAAACAGTAAAAGAGTGCTTCAAATCGAAACCTACTTCGGAAACCCAAATCTGGGACGTTTGAAGTACGTGGTAAAAAAACCGCGTCACGGTCGACGTTTTTCAAAACATTTGTGGGGAATGATTAGGATTGATGATGAAGAATACAATTTCGAACAAACGGAGTGCATCAAAACAATAAAAGAGTCCTTCAAATCAAACCCTAATTGGAAAACCCAAATCTGGGACGTTTGAAGTACGTGCTAAAAAAACCGAGTCACGGTCAACGTTTTTAAAAAGATTTGTGGGGAATGATTAGGCTTGATGATTTAGAATAGAATTTTGAAGAAACAGAGTGCATCAAAACAGTAAAAGAGTGCTTCAAATCGAACCCTATTTCGAAAACCCTAATCAGAGACGTTTGAAGTACGTGCTAAAAAAACCGAGTCACGGTCGACATTTTTCAAAACTTTTGTGGGGAATGATTAGGCTTGATGAAGAAGAATAGAATTTCCAACAAACGGAGTGCATCAAAATAGTAAAAGAGTGCTTCAAATCGAACCCTACTTCGGAAACCCAAATCTGGGACGTTTGAAGTACGTGCTAAAAAACTGAGTCACGGTCGACGTGTTTCAAAACATTTGTGGGGAATGATTAGGCTTGATGATGTAGAATAAAATTTTGAACAAACGGAGTGCATCAAAACACTAAAAGAGTCCTTCAACTCGAACCCTAATTCGATAACCCTAATCAGGGACGTTTGAAGTACGTGTTAAAAAAACCGAGTCACGGTCATCGTGTTTCAAAACTTTTGTAGGGAATGATTAGGCTTGATGATTTAGAATAGAATTTCAAAGAAACGGAGTGCAACAAAACACTAAAAGAGTTCTTCAAATCAAACCCTAATTCGAAAAACCTAATCAGGGACGTTTGAGGTACGTGCTAAAAAAACCGAGTCACGGTCGACGTTTTTCAAAAAATTTGTGGGGAATGATTTGGCTTGATGATGTAGAATACAACTTCCAACGAACGGAGTGCATCAAAACAGTAAAAGAGTGCTTCAAATCGAAACCTACTTCGGAAACCCAAATCTGGGACGTTTGAAGTACGTGGTAAAAAAACCGCGTCACGGTCGACGTTTTTCAAAACATTTGTGGGGAATGATTAGGATTGATGATGAAGAATACAATTTCGAACAAACGGAGTGCATCAAAACAATAAAAGAGTCCTTCAAATCAAACCCTAATTGGAAAACCCAAATCTGGGACGTTTGAAGTACGTGCTAAAAAAACCGAGTCACGGTCAACGTTTTTAAAAAGATTTGTGGGGAATGATTAGGCTTGATGATTTAGAATAGAATTTTGAAGAAACAGAGTGCATCAAAACAGTAAAAGAGTGCTTCAAATCGAACCCTATTTCGAAAACCCTAATCAGAGACGTTTGAAGTACGTGCTAAAAAAACCGAGTCACGGTCGACATTTTTCAAAACTTTTGTGGGGAATGATTAGGCTTGATGAAGAAGAATAGAATTTCCAACAAACGGAGTGCATCAAAATAGTAAAAGAGTGCTTCAAATCGAACCCTACTTCGGAAACCCAAATCTGGGACGTTTGAAGTACGTGCTAAAAAACTGAGTCACGGTCGACGTGTTTCAAAACATTTGTGGGGAATGATTAGGCTTGATGATGTAGAATAAAATTTTGAACAAACGGAGTGCATCAAAACACTAAAAGAGTCCTTCAACTCGAACCCTAATTCGATAACCCTAATCAGGGACGTTTGAAGTACGTGTTAAAAAAACCGAGTCACGGTCATCGTGTTTCAAAACTTTTGTAGGGAATGATTAGGCTTGATGATTTAGAATAGAATTTCAAAGAAACGGAGTGCAACAAAACACTAAAAGAGTTCTTCAAATCAAACCCTAATTCGAAAAACCTAATCAGGGACGTTTGAGGTACGTGCTAAAAAAACCGAGTCACGGTCGACGTTTTTCAAAAAATTTGTGGGGAATGATTTGGCTTGATGATGTAGAATACAACTTCCAACGAACGGAGTGCATCAAAACAGTAAAAGAGTGCTTCAAATCGAAACCTACTTCGGAAACCCAAATCTGGGACGTTTGAAGTACGTGGTAAAAAAACCGCGTCACGGTCGACGTTTTTCAAAACATTTGTGGGGAATGATTAGGATTGATGATGAAGAATACAATTTCGAACAAACGGAGTGCATCAAAACAATAAAAGAGTCCTTCAAATCAAACCCTAATTGGAAAACCCAAATCTGGGACGTTTGAAGTACGTGCTAAAAAAACCGAGTCACGGTCAACGTTTTTAAAAAGATTTGTGGGGAATGATTAGGCTTGATGATTTAGAATAGAATTTTGAAGAAACAGAGTGCATCAAAACAGTAAAAGAGTGCTTCAAATCGAACCCTATTTCGAAAACCCTAATCAGAGACGTTTGAAGTACGTGCTAAAAAAACCGAGTCACGGTCGACATTTTTCAAAACTTTTGTGGGGAATGATTAGGCTTGATGAAGAAGAATAGAATTTCCAACAAACGGAGTGCATCAAAATAGTAAAAGAGTGCTTCAAATCGAACCCTACTTCGGAAACCCAAATCTGGGACGTTTGAAGTACGTGCTAAAAAACTGAGTCACGGTCGACGTGTTTCAAAACATTTGTGGGGAATGATTAGGCTTGATGATGTAGAATAAAATTTTGAACAAACGGAGTGCATCAAAACACTAAAAGAGTCCTTCAACTCGAACCCTAATTCGATAACCCTAATCAGGGACGTTTGAAGTACGTGTTAAAAAAACCGAGTCACGGTCATCGTGTTTCAAAACTTTTGTAGGGAATGATTAGGCTTGATGATTTAGAATAGAATTTCAAAGAAACGGAGTGCAACAAAACACTAAAAGAGTTCTTCAAATCAAACCCTAATTCGAAAAACCTAATCAGGGACGTTTGAGGTACGTGCTAAAAAAACCGAGTCACGGTCGACGTTTTTCAAAAAATTTGTGGGGAATGATTTGGCTTGATGATGTAGAATACAACTTCCAACGAACGGAGTGCATCAAAACAGTAAAAGAGTGCTTCAAATCGAAACCTACTTCGGAAACCCAAATCTGGGACGTTTGAAGTACGTGGTAAAAAAACCGCGTCACGGTCGACGTTTTTCAAAACATTTGTGGGGAATGATTAGGATTGATGATGAAGAATACAATTTCGAACAAACGGAGTGCATCAAAACAATAAAAGAGTCCTTCAAATCAAACCCTAATTGGAAAACCCAAATCTGGGACGTTTGAAGTACGTGCTAAAAAAACCGAGTCACGGTCAACGTTTTTAAAAAGATTTGTGGGGAATGATTAGGCTTGATGATTTAGAATAGAATTTTGAAGAAACAGAGTGCATCAAAACAGTAAAAGAGTGCTTCAAATCGAACCCTATTTCGAAAACCCTAATCAGAGACGTTTGAAGTACGTGCTAAAAAAACCGAGTCACGGTCGACATTTTTCAAAACTTTTGTGGGGAATGATTAGGCTTGATGAAGAAGAATAGAATTTCCAACAAACGGAGTGCATCAAAATAGTAAAAGAGTGCTTCAAATCGAACCCTACTTCGGAAACCCAAATCTGGGACGTTTGAAGTACGTGCTAAAAAACTGAGTCACGGTCGACGTGTTTCAAAACATTTGTGGGGAATGATTAGGCTTGATGATGTAGAATAAAATTTTGAACAAACGGAGTGCATCAAAACACTAAAAGAGTCCTTCAACTCGAACCCTAATTCGATAACCCTAATCAGGGACGTTTGAAGTACGTGTTAAAAAAACCGAGTCACGGTCATCGTGTTTCAAAACTTTTGTAGGGAATGATTAGGCTTGATGATTTAGAATAGAATTTCAAAGAAACGGAGTGCAACAAAACACTAAAAGAGTTCTTCAAATCAAACCCTAATTCGAAAAACCTAATCAGGGACGTTTGAGGTACGTGCTAAAAAAACCGAGTCACGGTCGACGTTTTTCAAAAAATTTGTGGGGAATGATTTGGCTTGATGATGTAGAATACAACTTCCAACGAACGGAGTGCATCAAAACAGTAAAAGAGTGCTTCAAATCGAAACCTAATTCGGAAACCCAAATCTGGGACGTTTGAAGTACGTGGTAAAAAAACCGCGTCACGGTCGACGTTTTTCAAAACATTTGTGGGGAATGATTAGGATTGATGATGAAGAATACAATTTCGAACAAACGGAGTGCATCAAAACAATAAAAGAGTCCTTCAAATCAAACCCTAATTGGAAAACCCAAATCTGGGACGTTTGAAGTACGTGCTAAAAAAACCGAGTCACGGTCAACGTTTTTAAAAAGATTTGTGGGGAATGATTAGGCTTGATGATTTAGAATAGAATTTTGAAGAAACAGAGTGCATCAAAACAGTAAAAGAGTGCTTCAAATCGAACCCTATTTCGAAAACCCTAATCAGAGACGTTTGAAGTACGTGGTAAAAAAACCGCGTCACGGTCGACGTTTTTCAAAACATTTGTGGGGAATGATTAGGATTGATGGTGTAGAATAGAATTTCCAACAAACGGAGTTCATCAAAACAGTAAAAGAGTGCATCAAATCGAACCCTACTTTGGAAACACAAATCTGGGACGTTTGAAGTAGGTGCTAAAAAAACCGAGTCACGGTCAACGTTTTTAGAGTTTTATGGGGAATGATTAGGCTTGATGATTTAGAATAGAATTTTGAAGAAACAGAGTGCATCAAAACAGTAAAAGAGTGCTTCAAATCGAACCCTATTTCGAAAACCCTAATCAGAGACGTTTGAAGTACGTGCTAAACAAACCGAGTCACGGTCGACGTTTTTCAAAACATTTGTGGGGAATGATTAGGCTTGATGATTTAGAATAGAATTTTGAAGAAACAGAGTGCATCAAAACAGTAAAAGAGTGCTTCAAATCGAACTCTATTTCGAAAACCCTAATTAGGGACGTTTTAAGTACGTGCTAAAAAACCGAGTCACGGTCGACGTTTTTCAAAAAATTTGTGGGGAATGATTTGGCTTGATGATGTAGAATACAACTTCCAACGAACGGAGTGCATCAAAACAGTAAAAGAGTGTTCAAATCGAAACCTACTTCGGAAACCCAAATCTGGGACGTTTGAAGTACGTGGTAAAAAAACCGCGTCACGGTCGACGTTTTTCAAAACATTTGTGGGGAATGATTAGGCTTGATGAAGAAGAATAGAATTTCCAACAAACGGAGTGCATCAAAATAGTAAAAGAGTGCTTCAATTCGAACCCTACTTCGGAAACCCAAATCTGGGACGTTTGAAGTACGTGCTAAAAAACTGAGTCACGGTCGACGTGTTTCAAAACATTTGTGGGGAATGATTAGGCTTGATGATGTAGAATAAAATTTTGAACAAACGGAGTGCATCAAAACACTAAAAGAGTCCTTCAACTCGAACCCTAATTCGATAACCCTAATCATGGACGTTTGAAGTACGTGTTAAAAAAACCGAGTCACGGTCATCGTGTTTCAAAACTTTTGTAGGGAATGATTAGGCTTGATGATTTAGAATATAATTTCAAAGAAACGGAGTGCAACAAAACACTAAAAGAGTCCTTCAAATCAAACCCTAATTGGAAAACCCAAATCTGGGACGTTTGAAGTACGTGCTAAAAAAACCGAGTCACGGTCGACATTTTTCAAAACTTTTGTGGGGAATGATTAGGCTTGATGATGAAGAATACAATTTCGAACAAACGGAGTGCATCAAAACAATAAAAGAGTCCTTCAAATCAAACCCTAATTGGAAAACCCAAATCTGGGACGTTTGAAGTACGTGCTAAAAAAACCGAGTCACGGTCGACATTTTTCAAAACTTTTGTGGGGAATGATTAGGCTTGATGATGTAGAATAAAATTTCAAACAAACGGAGTGCATCAAAACAGTAAAAGAGTGCTTCAAATCGAACCCTACTTCGGAAACCCAAATCTGGGACGTTTGAAGTAGGTGCTAAAAAACTGAGTCACGGTCGACGTATTTCAAAACATTTGTGGGGAATGATTAGGCTTGATGATGTAGAATAAAATTTCAAACAAACAGAGTGCATCAAAATAGTAAAAGAGTGCATCAAATCGAACCCTACTTTGGAAACACAAATCTGGGACGTTTGAAGTAGGTGCTAAAAAAACCGAGTCACGGTCGACGTTTCTAGAGTTTTGTGGGGAATGATTGGGCTTGATGATTTATAATAGAATTTCGAAGATACGGAGTGCATTAAACAGTAAAAGAGTTCTTCAAATCGAACTCTATTTTGAAAACCCTAATCAGGGACGTTTGAAGTACGTGCTAAAAAAACCGA
>NW_019272962.1:0-9160 GCF_002738345.1 Cucurbita maxima
TTTTTTTAGAGGGTTTTATAAGTTTACTAATTTAAAAGATAACTTAATAAACAAAAAAAAAAAATAATAATAAAAATAAAGACTTCGTATACCTATATTTAGTTAATATAAATTTAAACTTAAATTTCATTGGTTTGGAAGGATTTTGTTAAAATAATAGTAGTAGTAATAATAATAACAAAACCTACCACGTGGTTGCTATTGGAGAAAATTAATCCCTCAAGATCATTCCATGAAAGAGTTGCATTTTCGTACAACGTGTTTTTAATTTGCTGCTTGATCTTCAACGCTAAACTGATTTTCAAAAGACAACTTTTGTNGTTACATATAACTTTTAAATTTATATAATATATTTCACTTCTTTATTCATGTTTATATTAAAAAAAAATGAAAAATATTAACCTATTTGATTCTTGCAGAGTCTTGTCGTCAATTCGTGAGAGATCTTTGAGAAGAGGACCCCAAGAAGACTGTAAAATTTTAGACAAAGATTATTGTGTTAAGGATATATAATAAAAGAATACTCCTGAAATATGAGGTTGGTTTCGGTTATACTCTCGAGCTCTGAGATATTTCATTTTAACACTTCGATCAGGATATAATTGAAATCAACTTCATAGTTTAGTAGTATTCTTTTTGTTTATCATTCTGAAAACGAAAATTTCAAAAAAAATTGATAAAATTTTTGGATGAGATTGAGAGAATGAGAATATGAACCGTGTAATCTTCTGGAGACATCCAACTGTTTCCTAGAGCAACTCCTGGCAAACAAAATCGAGAGTCGTGTATTTAAATTATTGATTCTACATTATTCAATGGGATCATTTTAAACAAATCAAAGTTATAATATGATTTTTTTTTTTTTACGTATAAAAAAAAGGTTATAATTCATCATTTATATTTGAAATTTTTTATTAAAAAAAAAGTAAAAATAAAAGTACCTCCGAGATTAAGGGTCAAATTGCCAGCTTGGATGGCCCGAAGACAAAGCCAGAGTGACGGCGAATTTGCCACCGTAAGACTCCGCAAAGATGTACAAAGGAGCGTTTCGTAGGCCGACAGTGTCGTTCGAAACCTCAACCAGCAAAGTCGTCATGTCGATCGCCGTCTCCACATCGCCTTTCGCAAATTCACCTCCACTCTCCACATAGCTATATCCAGTCCCGACCGGATTATCCTGTTTTTTTTATGTTAAAATCATAAATTTAGTCAAAAAAAAAATTAGAATTTAAGGTTAAAATGATGAAAATTAAAAGGAAAAGGAGTTGACCACAAACAAGAGGTCTGCTTTTTTCAGCCATGTTGAGTTTCTCGGCTTCAAGTTCGAGTTCAATGGCCCGATTTCTAGGAAGTTCCCAAACCCAGTTCCCGAGCCACCCTGTTTTTCAATATTTGAGCCATTTTCTTACAAAATACTCAAAATTTATAAATAAATCATTGGAAAAGATCGGCAGCTCACCGGTCCGCCCTGCAACCAGAGAATGGTCGGCCATGGCTTGGAACCGACGTCCACTCTGAAAGGGCTTCTGTAAAGCCACCAAAACATATGGGCTTCTAAACAACACAATACACGAGCAAATATATAAAAAATAATGACTAAAATAAAATAGAAGGAAAATTAATGAACTTGGCTTACTGGGTCTGACTTGAACGTAGCCCCATTCTTCAGATCCGTCTTGAGATTTGTGAGTTATGGAAGTTCCGACATGAAACAGAGAAGAGGAAGCAATGAGAACGAAACAGAGATGAAGAACTAATAGTTTAGCCATTGTCGAGAGAATGAGAAGCTTAGGTTCTTTAAAAATGGTGATAATGGATGACGAGGAGACTCTTAGGTATTTATTGAATGGATGAATTAATTGGGATGTTATGAACTGGTGTGGAGAAAGACAAAATTAGGGCTATAAAGTTCAAAATGAGCAACTGCAGACGTCATTGGACAGCACAAGTCTTATTTAGTAATGGTTTAGTTTTAAAAGTTGGGGTTGTTTTTTCTTTTTTTTCTTTTTTCTTTTTTTTTTTTTATAATTTGGAAGTAGTATTTTTAAATTTAATTTTTTGAAATAAAAAATCAAATGGTTATTAAAAGAAGCCTAAATAAAATAGGACTAAATACAACCTATAAAATTTAAAGATTATTAAAGGATGTCAATACCAGGATTCATATTTTGAACATGGTTGTGGAGGAGCTCGGGGGCTATTTAATGTCATGAATAGGATCCGGGTTTGTGGTCTTTGTACCAACTTCTCATATATACACTTTCACTCAATTTTTTAAAATGGGAAAAGATCCGTACAAAGGAATAATATATTCTTTTAATAACAAATATGATAGGGATTTGAACCTTGAGCGTTAAAGAAAAGACTAAATACCTTAATCATTATGAAAGAAACATTTTTATTTGAGAATGGTGGGTATAAATTGTAATGAGCAAAATAGGAGGAATGATTGAAGATTTCCCATAAACACATGACATGATTCATAATCTCATTAATATTTGATTCTTTTAAAGAAAATATAATTTTTCTTTTAATACAATAATCGGGAGTTTGAGAAAAAAAAAATCTAGCCAAACTACCATTATAACATCAACATTTTATTCATATAAACAACTATCTTTACGAAGTGAAAGGAAAAAAGTGGAAACCAACCAGAGTTAGGATCAACCTTTGTGAATGAAGTTGAGTTAGAAAAGTAAACTTCATGGAGATTCAATATTGGAAATAGGAAAATTGGAAGGTCCTTTTGGTGGGAGAGTAGTAGTAAGTACCTAAATGTTATAAGAATTTGATCAAATATGGTTATGGTCTCTTTTTTGATAGTTAGAGTATTTTTTTAGCTATTTAGTTTAACTAATTTACCATATTTGTGGTTAGTTTCTATTTATTTATGTTGTTAATTGTAAGGCTATAAAAGCCAAAGTTAAGTACTCAAAAATATTATCCCTTCAAACTCCAAACATTTATGTTTCTGGGTTAATCAGAGCCACCACTAGGCTTTTTGTAGTGTAGCAATTTTTTAGTAATCAAATACAGAGAGTATGAGTAAAGACAAGACTTTAACGAAGATCCCTCACTTTGATGGTCACTATGATCACTGGAGTGAGCTGATGGAAAATTTGCTCAAAGCAAAGAGTTTATGGAGTGTGGTAGAGATTGGTTTCTCAAAACTAGCGGAAGAAACAATACTGACTAAGGCAAAAAAGGGTCACCTTGATGATGCTAGACTCAAAGATCACCAAGTAAAGTATTACCTCTTACAGGCAATTGATCGTACTGTCTTTGAACAAATCTTGGATCGTCGCACAACTAATATTGTTTGGGGCTCAATGAAGAGAAAGTTTGGTGGAAACCAAAAAGTGAAGAAATCTCTTCTTAATGCATTAAGGAGAGAATTTGAGATCCTAGAGATCGAAGAAGGATGAAAGTATCATATTATTTTGCAAGAGTGATGATAATCTCCAACAAGATGAGAAGATATGCCAGACAAGAAAACTGTAGAAAAAATTCTACGTACCCTCACTGAAAAATTTACTTATTGTTGTATTATCCATTGAGGAATCCGAAGATACTGATAACATGTCCATTGATGAATTACAAAGTTCATTAGTGGTGCATGAACAAAAATTTTGAAGATCAAGTAGTACTGGAGAGGAGCAAGTTCTAAAAGTCGAAGGTCGAACGAAAATAAGTAATAGAGGAAGAGAAACTTACAGGAGAGGACGCGGAAGAGGAAAATCAACTTTCAACAAAGCAACGGTTGAATGTTATAGGTGTCATGACTTGGGTCATAAATATGAATGTCCAAAGATGAATAAGGAGTTGAATTATGCAAAGCTGGAAGAAGAGGATGAAATGTTGTTAATGGCTGATATGGAAAGACATGAAGCAAAAAAGGAGTTATACTTGGTTCTTAGATTCTTGTTGCTTAAACCATGTGTGTATATTAAGGTATGTTTTCAAGCTTAGACAGGACCTTTTTCCACTCCATCAAAAGCTTGAAAATAATATAAGTATGAATGGTTCTGGAAAGGGTGCAGTGAAATTAACTTTGCATGGGGTTCGCTACACTATTAGTAATGTGTATTGGGTACCTGAACTAAAAAATAATCTCTTGAGCGTTGGACAAATACAAGAAAAAGAAGTAGCAGTGCTCTTCAAAGATAGTGTACGTAGCATTTATCATCCACAAAAAGGAAAAATGGCAGAGTCAATTATGAGTGCAAATTAGTTGTTCACTTTGTTTGTTAAATCATCCGCCACAACAATAATTGTGGAAAAGGAAATTGGAATGCCTATAATGTTTAAGGACAGATAGAGGAGGAGAGTTCAACTCAGCAAAATTCACCGATTTTTGCAAACAGCATAGAGTGAAGACACAATTGACCACAGTCTATAGCCCACAATAAAATAGAGTGGTCGAACGCCAAAATTGCACCGTGATGAACTTGGTAAGGTAAGAGTTATGCTGACAGAGAAGAAAGTGCTTAAAAATTTTTAGCCTCAAGCAGTTAGGTGGACATTTCTAGCCTGAAGCAGTCAGGTGGACGATTCACATTTTGAATTGATCACCCACTCTTGCAGTAAAAGAGATGACGCCAGAAGAGGCTTGGACTTGGGAGAAACCATCAGTAGATTATTTCAGGGTTTTTGAATGTGCGAAACATGTTTATATTCCAGATGCCAAGAGAAGCAAACTTGAACATAAAAGTGTAATATGTGTTTTACTTGGAGTCAGCAGCGAATCCAAAGGCTATAGAATGTTTGATCCAACTACAAATAAAATTATAATAAGTTGTAATGTAGCTTTCGAGGAAGATCGTGAATGGGATTGGAAATTTTTTTAAGGTGAAACAAAATTCGACTGGGTACAATATTGAAATTGATGAGAATACAGTCGAAGAAGAAGAAGTCACGATGGAAACGACTAAACTGGTTGCTGAAACAATTGAACCAGTTGTTGAAAACAAAGAAGGAGAAATCACGGAAGAAACGACTGTACCGGTTGATGATTTCAGATCCTGTGAATTTTGAGGAGCTTTCAAAAGCCAAAAATGGAGATTGGCTATGGATGAAGAAATTAAATCCATTGAAAAAAATCAAACATGGAACTTGGTGTTTCTGCTGGCTAGAGCAAAGAAAATAAGAGTGAAATGGATTTACAAGACCAAGCTAAATGAGTTTGGAGAAGTTGATAAATACAAAGCAAGATTGGTCGTAAAAGGCTACATACAAGAGCGTGAAATTGATTATACAAAAGTGTATGCATCTGTGGCCAGAATGGATACTGTGAGAGTTGTCATTGCTTTTGCCACCAAGAAAGGTTGGAAACTCTATTAGTTAGATGTCAAATCAGCTTTTCTATATGGTGAGTTAAAAGAAGATATTTTTGTTGAACAACCAAAAGATTAGGAGAAAAAGGGAAATGAGGAGAGGGCGTACAAATTCCATAAGGCTCTCGATGGATTAAAACAAGCACCTAGAACCTAGTTTAGTTGAATAGAATCCTTCTGCATCAAGAAAGGATTCGAAAGCAACTCCATTGAGCAGACAATCTACATCACGAGGAAGGGAGGACAGAAAATTGGCAAAGATGAAAATGGTGCAAAAGTAGATGTAACTTTGTATAAACAAATAGTGGGAAGTCTGATGTATCTCACAGCTACTCATCCCGATCTCATGTTTGTTTAAGTTCGATTAGTCGTCTTATTGCATGTCCAACAAAACAACATGTTGCAGCAGCTAAAAGGGTTTTAAGGTACTTGAAAGGTACGATAGATTATGGTGTATTTTATAGAAATTGAGGAGTTAGTGATTTAATTGGGTTTACTAATAGTGACTATGTCGGAGACTTGGAAGATATTAAGAGTACTTCAGGCTATGTGTTTATGATAAGCGGAGGAGCAGTAGCTTGGTCTTCTCGTAAACAGCCTATAGTCACCTTATCAACCACAGAAGTTGAGTTTGTTGCTGCTAGTGCCTGTGCATGTCAAGCTGTTTTGATGAGGATACTGAAAGAGATTGGTCACTATCAAATTGATGGAACAAAGCTAATGTGTGATAATACTTCAATTATTAAGATATCCAAAAATCCGCTAATTTATTATTTTGTGGTACCTGAAATCAACTTGCTAATTTGTTAACAAAGCATCTCAAATTAGAAGTATTTCAGAAGTTGTGTGAAGAACTTGGTGTGCAGAGTTTTTCTAACTTGAAATAATTCTTGACAAAGAATAATAAGTTCAAGGGGGGATTGTTAGAAGAATTTGATTATGTCAGATATGGTTATGGTCTCTTTTGATAGTTAGAGTATTTTTAGCTATTTACTTTAACTAATTTGTCATATTTGGGTTAGTTTCTATTTTTTTTGTTATTTTGTAAAAGCGAAGTTCAGTACTCAATATTATTATTAGTTGAAACTCCAATTGTTTATGTTTCGACTTAATCCTGTTACACTAAATCCTCACAATCACCCAAGGTAAAGTTTTGTAAATTCACTCAACACAATTATTTTCGCTAGATTAATCAATAACAGAGATTACATTCATTATTTCATTCGTCTGTTCTCGTACAAATCAACTTTATATGTATAGAAATCAGGAGGAGAAGAATTAGTAGGTCATTTGGACGAAACAAGAGGATGAAGATGAATGAATCAGTAGTAATCTCATTTTTCTTTATTGTCGTCTAAGTCATCATAGGGAGTAAGCACGAATCACTTCTAGAATGGGCACACAACACATCAGATACTTTTCTTGAGATTGATTGGTAGAATCATCTGTACAATAAATCATCTAAATTTTATAAGCTAAAGAATCCCGTGACATTAATAATGATAACAAACCTTTTGAACTAGCTCTCGGTTGAACGCAGAAGAAACTTCTTGCTTTATTGAGCGCTGCAACTCGAGTTGCATATCCATGCATGTCTCCAACATTCTCTATAGGTTGCTCATCCTCTGTTGCAGCCTCGACATGTCAATCCTAAAATCGTTGATGATCTCCCAATCTTGTAAGATTCAGCAACAAGTTTAAGTTAAAAAAAAAAATAAAAAAAAATAATCACAATAATTTCACCAGAAAGAAAATTGCATTAATTCAAAATATAATTATCGAATCACCTTCATCAATGGTTTACCGTTTACATTTGCATGTTTTACTATTTATTTTATTTTATTTTATTTACTTTGCATCCTACTGGCTTCAACTAGAAAGACAACAATGGAACCTTCATGAGACATACAGCTCCGAATTGCTGATGGAAATCATGTCGTGGCCAATTCCTATTGCTCAACTCATGATCCCAAAGTTGTCGAGAGGGCAATGTAGGTGGCAGTGGAAAAACAATTGAATGGCTCTCAACAGAACCCGCTTGACCTTCACTCTGCCTATTGTGTTCATGTTCTTGTTCTGGTTCTGCAGATGTGTAAGGGGGAGTCACAACCTAACTATAAAGAGAGTAGGTTGTGACCATCACATTGCGACAAGAGAAGCGGTGACCCTCAAGTGGTCCCCATCCGTCCACACGAGGGCCTAGACAAGTCCCACGATGCAACCGAGGAGGACGGTACATCATCTAACACACCACATAGAGTGGGCATTGAAGACAAGTTGAGATATAAGCAAGATAGAGACATCAAATAGACAATAGTGGAAAAGATAGGCTTGTTGAAGGGTCGGGTAGGGTCCCAAGCCTTTACCTCGAAAGTCAAGGCTCTAAAAGGAATTTGGACATGCGGTTCTAGAGTTAAGTCTGTCCATATGAAATCTGAATCTTTGCGAAATTTGATGTCAATCGGACAACGGACGGATGCTCAATGACTGTTAGATAAAACCTGAGTTTTTACAGTTTTTCCTTATTCACACGATTTCAGAAAATCTCCATTTGACCATTTGACAAAACACGTCGAATGGATCACCAAAATTTTAGACGAAAATTTTGTAGGGAGTGGCACAGATTTAGTTGGCCACTCTCCAACCATATTTAGAATAATTTATATTTTAAATAGGAGATTTGTTCCGAATAAATAACAACCTGATTTTGAACGCAGTCAAAATTCAGTTATTCTCTCTCTCCTTTTTTACGACATTTTTGAGATTGGTGTATATCATTGCAGAGGAGCCAACCTATCAACAAACAAGTTGAATAACTCAAGTGGTTAGAGCTTTGACCTAACATCACACAGGTCTTAGGTTTGAGTAGAAGAAAATGCAAAGTGTAAAAAAAACACACATATATTGTGGGGCCCATCTCGGGCGTCGTTCAGTATCCTATATTGACAAAGTCCAACTAAAACGAGTGGACCTTGTTGATGAGACAGGCTGCTTCATCTCCATCGAGCGCGAACTACTCAAAATTTGCGATAATCAACGACGGTTGCTCACGCAGGCAAGGCGCACGACAAAACAGAGGCGCACACCCCTTCCGTCTCGAACATCCTATCGAGCCAATGAGTTGTTGGAGCTTATACACGGCGATATCTGCGGGCCCATCAAGCCCGGCGACCCCAGGCAGTAAGAGTCTCTTCCTCCTGTTAGTCGATGACAAAAGCCGCTTCATGTGGCTGATCCTACTGCAAGCGAAAAGTGAGTACTATGACGAAATCGGCATACAACGGCACCTAACAGCGCCTTACTCCCCCCAACAGAACGGAGTGGTGGAGTGCCGGAATCAAGACCATCGTCGGGACAGCAAGGTCACAGGTACCGGAGGATGGACGACCTAGTAGGAGGAGGTGAACCACCTGGACTGGCAGTGCGCGAGCTCGAAGAAGTGGCCGAAATACATGCCATCAGTGCCAGATGTGAACCGAACACCTTCGCCGAAGCAGAAAAGAACCCGTGCTGACTGAAGGCAATGCAGGAGGAGATGACATCCATCACCGAAAACCAGACGTGGAGTCTGGAGGATATGTCGCCGGGACACCAAGCCATAGGGCTCAAATGGGTCTTCAAACTGAAGCGCAACGAAAAAGGAGAAGTTGTGAAGCACAAGGCCCGTCTGGTGGTGAAGGGCTACGTCCAGAAGCAAGGAAGTGGGCTTCGAAGAGGTATTTGCGCTGCGCCAGTGGCAAGGTTAGAATCCGTTCGTTTCTTGCTGGCAATTACAGCACATTACTCTTGGGAGGTTCACCATATGGACGTAAAGTCTGCTTTCCTTA
>NW_019272963.1:0-9116 GCF_002738345.1 Cucurbita maxima
AAGTACCTGCTAAAAAAACCGAGTCACGATCGAAGTTGTCCAAAAGATTTGTGAGGAATGATTAGGCTTGATGATTTAGAATAGGATTTCGAAGAAACGGTGTGCATAAAACCGTAAAAGTGTTCTTCAAATCGAACCCTACTTCGGAAACCTAGTCACGGTCGACATTTTTCGAAAGATTTGAGAGGAATGATTAGGCTTGATGATTTAGAATAGGATTTCGAAGAAACGGTGTGCATAAAACAGTAAAAGAGTTCATCAAATCGAACCCTACTTCGGAAACCCAAATCTGGGACGTTTGAAGTACGTGCTAAAAAACCGAGTCACGGTCTATGTTTTTCGAAATATTTGTGAGAAATGATTAGGCTAGATGATTTAGAAAAGGATTTCGAAGAAACGGTGTGCATAAAACAGTAAAAGAGTTCTTCAAATCGAACCCTACTTCGAAAACCCAAATCTGGGACGTTTGAAATACGTGCTAAAAAAACCGAGTCACAATCGAGGTTTTTAAAAAGTTTTGTGAGGAATGATTAGGCTTGATGATTTAGAATAGGATTTCGAAGAAACGGTGTGCATAAAACAGTAAAAGAGTTCATCAAATCGAACCCTACTTCGGAAACCCAAATCTGGGACGTTTGAAGTACGTGCTAAAAAAACCGAGTCACGGTCGAAGTTTTTCAAAAGTTTTGTGTGGAATGATTAGGCTTGAAGATTTAGAATAGGATTTTGAAGAAACGGTGTGCATAAAAAAGTAAAAGTGTTCTTCAAATCGAACCCTACTTCGAAAACCCAAATCTGGGACGTTTGAAGTACGTACTAAAAAAACCGAGTCACAGTCGAGGTTTTTAAAAAGTTTTTTGAGGAATGATTAGGCTCGATGATTTAGAAAAAACCGAGTCACAGTCGAGGTTTTTAAAAAGTTTTTTGAGGAATGATTAGGCTCGATGATTTAGAATAGGATTTCGAAGAAACGGTGTGCATAAAACAGTAAAAGAGGAATGATTAGGCTCGATGATTTAGAATAGGATTTCGAAGAAACGGTGTGCATAAAACAGTAAAAGTGTTCTTCAAATCGAACCCTACTTCGGAAACCAAAATCTGGGACGTTTGAAGTACGTGCTAAAAAAACCGAGTCACATTCGAGGTTTTTAAAAAGTTTTGTGAGGAATGATTAGGCTCGATGATTTAGAATAGGATTTCGAAGAAACGGTGTGCATAAAACAGTAAAAGAGTTCTTCAAATCGAACCCTACTTCGAAAACCCAAATCTTGGACGTTTGAAGTACGTGCTAAAGAAACCGAGTCACGGTCGACGTTTGTCGAAAGATTTGTGTGGAATGATTAGGCTTGATGATTTAGAATAGGATTTCGAAGAAACGGTGTGAATAAAACAGTAAAAGAGTTCTTCAAATCGAACCCTACTTCGAAAACCCAAATCTGGGACGTTAGAAGTACGTGTTAAAAAAACCGAGTCACGGTCGACGTTTTTCGAAAGATTTGTGTGGAATTATTAGGCTTGATGATTTAGAGTAGGATTTCGAAGAAACGGTGTGAATAAAACAGTAAAAGAGTTCTTCAAATCGAACCCTACTTCGAAAACCCAAATCTGGGACGTTTGAAGTACGTGCTAAAAAAACCGACTCACGGTCGACTTTATCTTCGAAAACCCAAATCTGGGACGTTTGAAGTACGTGCTAAAAAAACCGACTCACGGTCGACTTTATTCGAAAGATTTGAGAGGAATGATTAGGCTTGATGATTTAGAATAGGATTTTGTAGAAACGGTGTGCATAAAACAGTAAAAGAGTTCATCAAATCGAACCCTACTTCGGAAACCCAAATCTAGAAACGGTGTGCATAAAACAGTAAAAGAGTTCATCAAATCGAACCCTACTTCGGAAACCCAAATCTTGGACGTTTGAAGTACGTGCTAAAAAACTGAGTCACGGTCTATGTTTTTCGAAATATGTGTGAGAAATGATTAGGCTAGATGATTTAGAAAAGGATTTCGAAGAAACGGTGTGCATAAAACAGTAAAAGAGTTCTTCAAATCGAACCCTACTTCGGAAACCCAAATCTGGGACGTTTGAAGTACGTGCTAAAAAAACCGAGTCACAGTCGAAGTTTTTCAAAAGTTTTGTGTGGAATGATTAGGCTGGAAGATTTAGAATAGGATTTCGAAGAAACGATAAAAGAGTTCTTCAAATCGAACCCTACTTCGAAAACCCAAATCAAGGACGTTTGAAGTACGTGCTAAAGAAACCGAGTCACGGTCGACGTTTGTCGAAAGATTTGTGTGGAATGATTAGGCTTGATGATATAGAATAGGATTTCGAAGAAACGGTGTGAATAAAACAGTAAAAGAGTTCTTCAAATCGAACCCTACTTCGAAAACCCAAATCTGGGACGTTGTAAGTACGTACTAAAAAAACCGAGTCACAGTCGAGGTTTTTAAAAAGTTTTGTGAGGAATGATTAGGCTTGATGATTTAGAATAGGATTTCGAAGAAACGGTGTGCATAAAACAGTAAAAGAGTTCATCAAATCGAACCCTACTTCGGAAACTCAAATCTTGGACGTTTGAAATACGTGCTAAAAAACCGAGTCACGGTCTATGTTTTTCGAAATATTTGTGAGAAATGATTAGGCTAGATAATTTAGAAAAGGATTTCGAAGAAACGGTGTGCATAAAACTGTAAAAGAGTTCTTCAAATCGAACCCTACTTCGGAAACCCAAATCTGGGACGTTTGAAGTACGTGCTAAAAAACCGAGTCACGGTCTATGTTTTTCGAAATATTTGTGAGAAATGATTAGGCTAGATGATTTAGAAAAGGATTTCGAAGAAACGGTGTGCATAAAACAGTAAAAGAGTTCTTCAAATCGAACCCTACTTCGAAAACCCAAATCAAGGACGTTTGAAGTACGTGCTAAAAAAACTGAGTCACGGTCGACGTTTTTCGAAAGATTTGTCTGGAATGATTAGGCTTGATGATTTAGAATAGGATTTCGAAGAAACGGTATGCATAAAACAATAAAAGAGTTCTTCAAATCGAACCCTACTTTGGAAACCCAAATCTGGGACGTTTGAAGTACGTGCTAAAAAAACCAAGTCACGGTCGAAGTTTTTCAAAAGTTTTGTGTGGAATGATTAGGCTGGAAGATTTAGAATAGGATTTCGAGGAAACGATAAAAGAGTTCTTCAAATCGAACCCTACTTCGAAAACCCAAATCAAGGACGTTTGAAGTACGTGCTAAAGAAACCGAGTCACGGTCGACGTTTGTCGAAAGATTTGTGTGGAATGATTAGGCTTGATGATTTAGAATAGGATTTCGAAGAAACGGTGTGAATAAAACAGTAAAAGAGTTCTTCAAATCGAACCCTACTTCGAAAACCCAAATCTGGGACGTTTGAAGTACGTACTAAAAAAACCGAGTCACAGTCGAGGTTTTTAAAAAGTTTTGTGAGGAATGATTAGGCTTGTTGATTTAGAATAGGATTTCGAAGAAACGGTGTGCATAAAACAGTAAAAGAGTTCATCAAATCGAACCCTACTTCGGAAACCCAAATCTTGGACGTTTGAAATACGTGCTAAAAAACCGAGTCACGGTCTATGTTTTTCGAAATATTTGTGAGAAATGATTAGGCTAGATAATTTAGAAAAGGATTTCGAAGAAACGGTGTGCATAAAACTGTAAAAGAGTTCTTCAAATCGAACCCTACTTCGGNCGGTCTATGTTTTTCGAAATATTTGTGAGAAATGATTAGGCTAGATAATTTAGAAAAGGTTTTCGAAGAAACGGTGTGCATAAAACTGTAAAAGAGTTCTTCAAATCGAACCCTACTTCGAAAACCCAAATCTGGGACGTTTGAAGTACGTGCTAAAGAAACCGAGTCACGGTCGACGTTTGTCGAAAGATTTGTGTGGAATGATTAGGCTTGATGATTTAGAATAGGATTTCGAAGAAACGGTGTGCATAAAACAATAAAAGAGTTCTTCAAATTGAACCCTACTTCGGAAACCCAAATCTGGGACGTTTGAAGTACGTGCTAAAAAAACCGAGTCACAGTCAAAGTTTTTCAAAAGTTTTGTGAGGAATGATTAGGCTTGATGATTTAGAATAGGATTTCGAAGAAACGGTGTGCATAAAACAGTAAAAGAGTTCTTCAAATCATACCCTACTTCGGAAACCCAAATCTGGGACGTTTAAAGTACGTGCTAAAAAAACCAAGTCACGGTCGACGTTTTTTGAAAGATTTGTGTGGAATTATTAGGCTTGATGATTTAGAATAGGATTTCGAAGAAACGGTGTGCATAAAACAATAAAAGAGTTCTTCAAATCGAACCCTACTTCGGAAACCCAAATCTAGGACGTTTGAAGTACGTGCTAAAAAAACCGAGTCACAGTCGAGGTTTTTAAAAAGTTTTGTGCGGAATGATTAGGCTTGATGATTTAGAATAGGATTTCGAAGAAACGGTGTGCATAAAACAGTAAAAGAGTTCTTCAAATCGAACCCTACTTCGGAAACCCAAGTCTGGGACGTTTGAAGTACGTGTTAAAAAAACCGAGTCACGGTCTTTGTTTTTCGAAAGATTTGTGAGGAATGATTAGGCTTGATGATTTAGAATAGGATTTCGAAGAAACGGTGTGCATAAAACAGTAAAAGAGTTCTTCAAATCATACCCTACTTCGGAAACCCAAATCTGGGACGTTTGAAGTACGTGCTAAAAAAACCGAGTCACGGTTAAAGTTTTTCAAAAGTTTTGTGAGGAATGATGAGGCTTGATGATTCAGAATTGAATTTCGAAGAAACAAAGTTTTTCAAAAGTTTTGTGAGGAATGATGAGGCTTGATGATTCAGAATTGAATTTCGAAGAAACGGTGTGCATAAAACAGTAAAAGAGTTCTTCAAATCGAACCCTACTTCGGAAACCAAAATCTGAGACGTTTGAAGTACGTGCTAAAGAAACCGAGTCACGGTCGACGTTTGTCGAAAGATTTGTGTGGAATGATTAGGCTTGATGATTTAGAGTAGGATTTCGAAGAAACGGTGTGAATAAAACAGTAAAAGAGTTCTTCAAATCGAACCCTACTTCGGAAACCCAAATCTACGACGTTTGAAGTACGTGCTAAAAAAACCGAGTCACAGTCGAAGTTTTTAAAAAGTTTTGTGAGGAATCATTAGGCTTGATGATTTAGAATAGAACTTCGAAGAAACGGTGTGCATAAACAGTAAAAGAGTTCTTCAAATCGAACCCTACTTCGGAAACCCAAATCTGGGACGTTTGAAGTACGTGCTAAAGAAACCGAGTCACGGTCGACGTTTGTCGAAAGATTTGTGTGGAATGATTAGGCTTGATGATTTAGAATAGGATTTCGAAGAAACGGTGTGCATAAAACAGTAAAAGAGTTCTTCAAATCATACCCTACTTCGGAAACCCAAATCTGGGACGTTTAAAGTACGTGCTAAAAAAACCAAGTCACGGTCGACGTTTTTTGAAAGATTTGTGTGGAATTATTAGGCTTGATGATTCAGAATTGAATTTCGAAGAAACGGTGTGCATAAAAAAGTAAAAGTGTTCTTCAAATCGAACCTTACATCGGAAACCCAAATCTGGGACGTTTGAAGTACGTGCTAAAAAAACCGAGGCACGGTCGACGTTTTTCGAAAGATTTGTCTGGAATGATTAGGCTTGATGATTTAGAATAGGATTTCGAAGAAACGGTATGTATAAAACAATAAAAGAGTTCTTCAAATCGAACCCTACTTCGGAAACCCAAATCTGGGACGTTTGAAGTACGTGCTAGAAAAACCGAGTCACGGTCGACGTTTTTAAAANGTTTGGTGAGGAATGATTAGGCTTGATGATTTAGAATAGGAATTCGAAGAAACGGTGTGCATAAAACAGTAAAAGAGTTCTTCAAATCGAACCCTACTTCGGAAACCCAAGTCTGGGACGTTTGAAGTACGTGTTAAAAAAACCGAGTCACGGTCTTTGTTTTTCGAAAGATTTGTGAGGAATGATTAGGCTTGATGATTTAGAATAGGATTTCGAAGAAACGGTGTGCATAAAACAGTAAAAGAGTTCATCAAATCGAACCCTACTTCGGAAACCCAAATCTGGGACGTTTGAAGTACGTGCTAAAAATACCGAGTCACGGTCAAAGTTTTTCAAAAGTTTTGTTAGGAATGATTAGGCTTGATGATTTAGAATAGGAATTCGAAGAAACGGTGTGCATAAAACAATAAAAGAGTTTTCAAATCGAACCCTACTTCGGAAACCCAAATCTGGGACGTTTGAGGTACGTGCTAAATGAGGCTTGATGATTAAGAATTGAATTTCGAAGAAACGGTGTGCATAAAACAGTAAAAGTGTTCTTCAAATCGAACCCTACATCGGAAACCCAAATCTGGGACGTTTGAAGTACGTGCTAAAAAAACCGAGTCACGGTCGACGTTTGTCGAAAGATTTGTGTGGAATGATTAGGCTTGATGATTTAGAGTACGATTTCGAAGAAACGGTGTGAATAAAACAGTAAAAGAGTTCTTCAAATCGAACCCTACTTCGAAAACCCAAATCTGGGACGTTTGAAGTACGTGCTAAAAAACNCGACTCACGGTCGACTTTATTCGAAAGATTTGAGAGGAATGATTAGGCTTGATGATTTAGAATAGGATTTCGTAGAAACGGTGTGCATAAAACAATAAAAGAGTTCTTCAAATCGAACCCTACTTCGGAAACCCAAATCTAGGACGTTTGAAGTACGTGCTAAAAAAACCGAGTCACAGTCGAAGTTTTTAAAAAGTTTTGTGAGGAATGATTAGGCTTGATGATTTAGAATAGGATTTCGAAGAAACGGTGTGCATAAAACAGTAAAAGAGTTCTTCAAATCATACCCTACTTCGGAAACCCAAATCTGGGACGTTTGAAGTACGTGCTAAAAAACTGAGTCACGGTCTATGTTTTTCGAAATATGTGTGAGAAATGATTATGCTAGATGATTTAGAAAAGGATTTCGAAGAAACGGTGTGCATAAAACAGTAAAAGAGTTCTTCAAATCGAACCCTACTTCGGAAACCCAAGTCTGGGACGTTTGAAGTACGTGTTAAAAAAACCGAGTCACGGTCTTTGTTTTTCGAAAGATTTGTGAGGAATGATTAGGCTTGATGATTTAGAATAGGATTTCGAAGAAACGGTGTGCATAAAACAATAAAAGAGTTCTTCAAATCGAACCCTACTTCGGAAACCCAAATCTAGGACGTTTGAAGTACGTGCTAAAAAAACCGAGTCACAGTCGAAGTTTTTCAAAAGTTTTGTGTGGAATGATCAGGCTGGAAGATTTAGAATAGGATTTCGAAGAAACGATAAAAGAGTTCTTCAAATCGAACCCTACTTCGAAAACCCAAATCAAGGACGTTTGAAGTACGTGCTAAAGAAACCGAGTCACGGTCGACGTTTGTCGAAAGATTTGTGTGGAATGATTAGGCTTGATGATTTAGAATAGGATTTCGAAGAAACGGTGTGAATAAAACAGTAAAAGAGTTCTTCAAATCGAACCCTACTTCGAAAACCCAAATCTGGGACGTTTGAAGTACGTACTAAAAAAACCGAGTCACNAGGATTTCGAAGAAACGGTGTGCATAAAACAGTAAAAGAGTTCATCAAATCGAACCCTACTTCGGAAACCCAAATCTGGGACGTTTGAAGTACGTGCTAAAAAACCGAGTCACGGTCTATGTTTTTCAAAATATTTGTGAGAAATGATTAGGCTAGATGATTTAGAAAAGGATTTCGAAGAAACAGTGTGCATAAAACAGTAAAAGAGTTCTTCAAATCGAACCCTACTTCGAAAACCCAAATCTGGGACGTTTGAAGTACGTGCTAAAAAAATCGAGTCACAATCGAGGTTTTTAAAAAGTTTTGTGAGGAATGATTAGGCTCGATGATTTAGAATAGGATTTCGAAGAAACGGTGTGCATAAAACAGTAAAAGAGTTCTTCAAATCGAACCCTACTTCGGAAACCCAAATCTACGACGTTTGAAGTACGTGCTAAAAAAACCGAGTCACGGTCGACGTTTTTCGAAAGTTTTGTGAGGAATGATTAGGCTTGATGATTTAGAATAGGATTTCGAAAAAACGGTGTGCATAAAACAATAAAAGAGTTCTTCAAATCGAACCCTACTTCGAAAACCCAAATCTTGGACGTTTGAAGTACGTGCTAAAGAAACCGAGTCACGGTCGACGTTTGTCGAAAGATTTGTGTGGAATGATTAGGCTTGATGATTTAGAATAAGATTTCGAAGAAACGGTGTGCATAAAACAGTAAAAGAGTTCATCAAATCGAACCCTACTTCGGAAACCCAAATCTGGGACGTTTGAAGTACGTGCTATAAAACCGAGTCACGGTCTATGATTTTCGAAATATTTGTGAGAAATGATTGGGCTAGATGATTTAGAAAAGGATTTCGAAGAAACGGTGTGCATAAAACAGTAAAAGAGTTCTTCAAATCGAACCCTACTTCGAAAACCCAAATCTGGGACGTTTGAAGTACCTGCTAAAAAAACCGAGTCACGATCGAAGTTGTCCAAAAGATTTGTGAGGAATGATTAGGCTTGATGATTTAGAATAGGATTTCGAAGAAACGGTGTGCATAAAACCGTAAAAGTGTTCTTAAAATCGAACCCTACTTCGGAAACCCAAGTCTGGGACGTTTGAAGTACGTGCTAAAAAAACCGAGTCACGGTCGACATTTTTCGAAAGATTTGAGAGGAATGATTAGGCTTGATGATTTAGAATAGGATTTCGAAGAAACGGTGTGCATAAAACAGTAAAAGAGTTCATCAAATCGAACCCTACTTCGGAAACCCAAATCTGGGACGTTTGAAGTACGTGCTAAAAAACCGAGTCACGGTCTATGTTTTTCGAAATATTTGTGAGAAATGATTAGGCTAGAAGATTTAGAAAAGGATTTCGAAGAAACGGTGTCAATAAAAAAGTAAAAGAGTTCTTCAAATCGAACCCTACTTCGAAAACCCAAATCTGGGACGTTTGAAGTACGTGCTAAAAAAACCGAGTCACAGTCGAGGTTTTTAAAAAGTTTTGTGAGGAATGAT
>NW_019272964.1:0-9005 GCF_002738345.1 Cucurbita maxima
AGGGCATGTATGCTCACAAGGTAAAGGACGTGGAACTGTCAAGGTAGTCAGTGAACCTCAGGGTTGAGAACAGCAAGAAAAGAGGTCAAGCTATGGCCATGCCTTCGCTTTCTAAAGGAAGAAAGTCTAGATGAGTGTTAATAAGAACCAACCCTTGTGTAGGTAATCTGGACTACAAAGAGTAGAACTTCAGTTTCATACACGAGTGTAATGCTAAACTTTTGAAGCATTCTCAAGTAGAGGTAGAACTTCCATACAACGTAATTTTGGAAACTACGTGAAGGATAGTGAGATGGAGATTTGTAAACATGTATAGTAAAGACATGATGTCTCAGAGAAGACACTAGACGTAGTATCCTCAGAGTTTGAGGGAGGCTAGCTACCAAACAAGAGTTTTCAGAGAGTTCCTTAGGATCCTGTGCAAGAACTTGAAAGGTTCACATGCTCGAAAAAGCCAGTGGTCAGATATCACTACGAGAGAAAATGTGACTAGCTCAGTCATAAAAGATACTACAGGGGTTAACCGAGGTGAATGTAGAGAACTCATGTAAGGACCCTTACTCCCAAAAGAGCCCGTACTTAGCCCAGATGGGTATTAGTACTTAAGCGAGTCACGTAACAAGGCGTCTCGCTGAGAAGAAAGTTGGCTACATGAGATGAAACTACAAGGCTATTTTGGAGAAGTAGTAAAAACCGTCTCGACAAGGTCGGGATATCACCAGATAAGAATCAAAGGGGAAGACATAGAAGCCGCTATGGACATTAAGACCTATCTCTAATATCATAGGGGTGGCCTTCAGTCTCGGACAAAGAGAGTACATGAATGAATAAAGATGACATTCGAACGAAAGTAATCCCGAGTATAGATGATTGAGAAAAGCTTAAAAAGAATTGAAAGTTACTATCTATATCAACGAGGTGCACTTTTCTTTTTAGTGGCTCAACTGTAGGAACTCTGAATTTAACTGGAGCCATTTTATATTGGGTGACCTTTCGAGAATTTTTGTAGCAAACACGTGATTGAGGATAAAACGTGTTAGAAGACTCATGTTGGTTTGTGTTGATAGTTTTTAATCCTAAAAGCGAGAAGTAAGTAACCTGACCATATCGGTCACGGGAATGTTATGGCCATTGAGTACCAAATTCAGATTTCAAATCTTGGGTATGAGTCCTTGCAATTAGAAGCTAGAAACCGGACCAAATTATAACATTAAAGAATTCTAAAATCCCAAAAGAAGTGTCCCACTGCTGTAGACTTCAAATATACAAAATCTTAGGTTTTTGTGGGAGGGAGATTTTATTTCATTTTTCCAAGGGTGTATAATATACACGAAGGAATATTTTTCAAGTAAAATCCATCATCAAACGCTGCCCAAATGCAGTTTTTTAAGTCACACCATGGAGAAAGTTAATGCTAGTTCCGGTGCCAAAATCCTCAAATGAAGCATGTCCATTCAAACCATTAAATGCACCAAAACAAAGTAGTAAACCAAAAGTTCATTTTGAAGCTCCAGTTGAATTGGGCTTGGTTGTCCAAAACGTGTTCGCTCTAATCGTCATCTCTTGACTTGCAATGAACATTTAAAACTTAGTTTGTTTGATAATTGTAGATAGACACTTGCCAATTGCTCCATGGTTCTTTCCCTTTGCTCCCTATAGATTGTATTATGGATCCTGCAAAACGTGTATTAATAATAATATGCTTGATTCCAAAGCAAACAATAAAATAAGCAATAGCCGGTTAGAAGCTTCAATTTTTCTTTAGATACTCAAGGCTCTTTTATGGATGCATAGCCATTTGGGTTTTTGTTCATTATACACCCAAAAAAAACTTGGGTTGAACAAGCTCTTATTCCTCTTTGGGAAGATAATTTAACGTTAATATCCATGCAAAATATTAAATGCTATGAGAATTTTGAGTTTGGATATCCCTATGTGTTAGCATAGTTATAAATATCAATTCTTTTTTATTTACTATTTTTGATTTTGATGAAAAACAAAGTTGTGCTAATTTTAATTAAAAAAATAAAGAAAACCACAAGGAGACCATTGCATTTTCTATATTTTCTCCTTAATTAGCATAAATTATCTCAGGTAAATGAAGGCAGTGTTATAAATGGTTCTCTTAACCATATTTATCATATTTTCTTGGCATTGAACCTGAAGAAAAATAGATAAAAATTCCATTTTTTTGAGTTTGATTTGGGTAAAAATTCCATCCTTTCTGTCAAATATACATTTATTTTTGGTGTATATACTTTGAAATTTATTTCATTTTTGTGCGTTATATTTTTCTATAAGATCGAAAGTATGATATTCAAGTTCACATCAATATCTTATTCTTCCTTAACAAATTGAATATTTTGACATGAGTATTTTTATCTTAAAAATTTCCATATAAAACGATTAGTAAACTTTTTATTAGAGTAATGCTGCAGCAAGCACGTCACAACTCTCATACAAAAGAAAGGATTTGATGTGAAGTAAGGCGAAGGTGATGGTTTTGTCTAAAAAGTTCATGGATGAATGAGCTCGTACCCATTTGTTTGACCATTATACAAGAAAAAGCCCTTCTTATCTGCACGCCAAATGCAGTGCCAATAGTTGCATCGTTCTTGAAGCCAAAGTTCATTCTCTTGCTAAAAAACCTCAAACGAAAGCTTCCCATAATTGCTGCTAAAGTTACTCCAAAACAATGTCGTCGGCCAGAAGTTCTCTTTGAATTCCTAGTAGTATTCCTCATTGCATTTTCTATATTTTCTCTTTAATTAGCATAAATTATCTCAAGCACATTAAGGGAGTGTTTCTCTTAACCATATTTATCATATTTTCTTGGCATTGAACCTGAAGAAAAATAGATAAAAATTCCATTTTTTTGAGTTTGATTTGGGTAAAAATTCCATCCTTTCTGTCAAATATACATTTATTTTTGGTGTATATACTTTGAAATTTATTTCATTTTTGTGCGTTATATTTTTCTATAAGATCGAAAGTATGATATTCAAGTTCACATCAATATCTTATTCTTCCTTAACAAATTGAATATTTTGACATGAGTATTTTTATCTTAAAAATTTCCATATAAAACGATTAGTAAACTTTTTATTAGAGTAATGTTGCAGCAAGCACGTCACAACTCTCACACAAAAGAAAGGATTTGATGTGAAGTAAGGCGAAGGTGATGGTTTTGTCTAAAAAGTTCATGGATGAATGAGCTCGTACACATTTGTTTGACCATTATACAAGAAAAAGCCCTTCTTATCTGCACGCCAAATGCAGTGCCAATAGTTGCATCGTTCTTGAAGCCAAAGTTCATTCTCTTGCTAAAAAACCTCAAACGAAAGCTTCCCATAATTGCTGCTAAAGTTACTCCAAAACAATGTCGTCGGCCAGAAATTCTCTTTGAATTCCTAGTAGTATTCCTCATTGCATTTTCTATATTTTCTCTTTAATTAGCATAAATTATCTCAAGCACATTAAGGGAGTGTTTCTCTTAACCATATTTATCATATTTTCTTGGCATTTAACCCCAAGAAAAATAGATAAGAATTCCATTTTTTTGAGTTTGATTTGAGTTATATAGTTTTTGGGTAAAAATTCCATCTTTTTTCTAGTCAAATCTACATTTATTTTTAGGTTTTAATAATAATAAAAATAAATAAACAAAGAATAATTATAAAAATATATATATATATACATACATCAAAATAATAATAATAATAATTCATAAATAATTAACGAAAAAGTATACTTAAAAATAAAAATAAAATTTTTCCACCTCTCTCCACTAACCTTTCATCCCAACCGCATCCTCTTTACTCAGCCCCACAATATCTTGGTCCAAAATAAACGTTTCAACCGAAGATGATGATTTACCTAGAGATTTTGGTCTATTATTACCGTAAAATATCTCAGATTTCTCGTTTATAGTTATGGTTATAAGAAATTAATTTAGGATCAAATCTTTTTTCATATTTTACCAGATCATGTAATAATCAGATCACAATTCAATTAATTAGATTTTTTTATTAGCAATTTATAAGAAATAAAGTTAGAATCAATAAAATTTTAGTTAGATTCATAAATATGTGAAGATAGTATCTAAACAATGATTAAAATTGGCCAATAATATCAGTTTAAAAATGAAAATAAATATAGAGTTAGAGTAATATCTTATTTACATAATTGAAAATGTTTTCAGAACTGAAAATCTATTTACAGAATCAAAATAATTACAAAGAGGGAGGAGGGAATATTGAGAGACGATTTGTTGAATAGAATAAAAATTATATATATATATATATATAAGACGACATGGAACTCCATTAAATTTTGTCCAACAGTAAATATCATAATTTTAACAATGTAAATTAGAAAAATAATTTATAGAGTTCAAACTTGGAACGGATGTCATGGACTCACATAGCTTGACTTAGATTTCAAAGAACAGAATCAAACTTTCATTAAGGATATCAAATTTGGTGATCTCAAATTTGCATGAACATGCAAACATGACTCTATAAACAGAGTGATCATAATACATGAAAGGTCTTCTTGTTGGTGAAAAAACCTTGAGAAAAACCTCTCACAAACACTCTCTTCATATATACAAAATCCCTCCCAAGTTTAGTCACTCACCGGATTCCACAATCCTGTTCTAAGGCCGGAGGATAGTGGAGAAGACTCTAGTGGTGGTTTGAAACCGGTTCGTGAGGAAAAAGGAATTTGAACTACAAAAGGTTAGTATTCAAACTCATTAAGTTTTAATACTTATGAACATGCTAGTTATTACTATAATTGATGTTCTAAAAGTTCCTAAGATCCAAATTGCTTCCGCATGTGTTATATTAACAGCTTCACTAACGTCTCATGTTCATCTATAATGCGGAAATATAACTCTTACATGAACATCATTTATAACGTAAACTTCAAAAAATGCTTAAAACAACTTCTTCTCAGGAAAACACAGCCATGATCTTATGTGTTTAAATACGAAATACTGAAATTGTGAGAAAATAAGAGCACTACAAAATAATTTATAACAATGAAATGCATAACAACCTATTCTAATTAAAACCGAGAAAGTTAAATATGAATCTACCCTATGCACGTGCCACAATCTCTGCTCGTGATGCAGCCGTCTTCCGTACAAGTGTCTTACCTTTACCAGAAAAATAATATGGCACACGGCCCAAGTATTTCGAAGAGTACTCAGTAAGTGGCCCCACTATAGGGGGCCATGCAAATGCAAACACATGCAATCATTATTTAGCAACCTATCTCTAACATCATAGGGGTGGCCTCTAGTCTTGGACAAATAGAGTACATGAATGAATAAAGATTACATTCGAAGGAAAGCAATCATAGATGAATAAATAAATAAATAAATAAATATGAAAAAATTAAGTTAAAATAATAATAATAAAAAATAAATAAATAAACAAAAAAAAAATCTTTAACAAAAAAAAAAAAAAATATAGGGAGAAAAGTAAATAGAGAGAGCAGGAATAAATAACTCTATCATATATTAGTTGACCGTTCATTATAAGGCAAATATCTAGATATTTGCCTTACATTACGGGTTACCATATTTGCCCTTTTATTAAATGCAAATATATTGTATTCATTTATTATTCTTTCCTTTTATCGCTATTTCCTTATTATTTGTAATTTACCTTATTTTTGTATTCTGTAAATGATTATAAATAAGAGAACTCTCACCACCATTTGGGTGTGGTGGATTAATCAAACATTCACATGATATTAGAGCCCTTTCGGTTTAACAACCCTGATCCTTTCTTCTCTATGACTTCCGAATCTTGTTATCATCTTCTTCCTTTCAATACTCTAATCCATATGATCACCATCAAACTTTCTTCCTCCAATTATCTTCTTTGGAAAAGCCAACTTCTCCCTCTCCTTGAGTCAAGACATGCTGGGTGTTGTTTTTCACAGAATTTCGGTGAGAGGAAATTGGTTGTTGGAAGAAAATGCGTAACAAAAAGGAGAGAGAAAATTAACTGAATTCTGACTGCGTTGAGATTGTCATATTTTCTGAACAAATCTCCTATTTAAAGTAAAAATCATTCTAAAAATGACTGGAGAGTGGCCAACTAAATCTGTGCCACTCCCTACAAAATTTCAGTCTAAAATTCTGGTGATTCATTCGACGTGTTTTGTCAAATGGTCAAACTGGCGATTTTCTGAAATCGTGTGAATAAGAAAAAACGGTAAAACTCAGGTTTTATCTAACAATCTCCTCCTAAAACCTGTAGTATATCTACCTTACTATTTGAACTCCGATCTTTGAGCGTAGTTCTTCAAATTTCACCCGCGCCAGGGACTTGGTGAAGATGTCTCCAAGTTCTTCCTCTGTTCGGATGTAATCAATTTTGATGAGCCCTCGATCTGCACATTCTCGAATGTAGTGGAATCTGATTTCTATGTGCTTGCTTCGTTCATGCAAAACTGGATTTTTGATCAGGGAGATCGTAGCTTTGTTGTCTACATATAGCATTGGTGGATCACTTTCTCTCCCGTTGAGTTCTTCCATTAGTCGCGCAAGCCAGATCCCTTGTGTTGCTGCCATCGAAGCGGCGATGTATTCTGCTTCACAGGATGACAAAGCAACTACCTTCTGTTTTGTTGATTGCCAGCTGATTGCGCCGCCTGAGAGAAAGTAGATCATTCCGCTAGTGCTCTTACGATCATCAACGTCACCGGCCATGTCACTATCACTGTAGCCAACTAGCTTGAGTTTCTCCTTTCCGCTCCCTACGCAGTATCTTACACCCCAGCCTCTGGTTCCGGCTACATAGCGCAGGATGCGCTTGACAGCCACTAAATGCTCCTCCCTAGGTGCTTCCATAAACCGGCTCACATATCCAACAGAATAAGCAAGATCAGGACGAGAGTTTACCAGATAGCGCAGACTCCCGACAATGCTGCGGTAATTGGTGGAGTCGACTGTCGTCGTAGTGCCAGCCTTCCTTAGTTGGAGTCGGGCCTCCATTGGCGTCCTTGTAGGATTACTGTCCACAAGTCCAGTTGTGTCCAGCAGCTTCTTTGCGTATGCACTTTGGCAGATGGAGATGCCGGTAGAATTCTGTTGCACTTCGATGCCGAGATAGTAGCTGAGCACGCCGAGATCGCTCATCTCGAAGTTTTTCGACATCTCCTTCTTGAACCTTCCGAGGACTTCCATGTCACCTCCAGTGATTATGAGGTCGTCGACGTACACTCCCACGATTAGTCGCTTCTTGTCATGGCCGTGCGTGTACATGCCATGCTCAGAGGCGCAACGTTTGAATTTCAGTGACAGTAAGGTACTGTCGAGCTTCGCGTTCCAGGCTCGTGGAGCTTGTCGAAGCCCGTAGAGTGCCTTGTGCAGGCGCAATACTTTATTGGGGTTGTTGTTATCCAGGAAGCCAGGTGGTTGTCGGACATAAACAGTCTCCTTCAGCTCTCCGTTAAGGAAAGCAGACTTTACGTCCATATGGTGAACCTCCCAAGAGTAATGTGCTGCAATTGCAAGTAAGAAACGAACGGATTCTAACCTTGCCACTGGCGCAAATACCTCTTCGAAGTCCACTCCTTGCTTCTGGACGTAGCCCTTCGCCACCAGACGGGCCTTGTGTTTCACAACTTCTCCTTTTTCGTTGCGCTTCAGTTTGAAGACCCATTTGAGCCCTATGGCTTGGTGTCCCGGCGGCATATCCTCCAGAATCCACGTCTGATTTTCGGTGATGGATGTCATCTCCTCCTGCATTGCCTTCAGCCAACACGGGTTCTTTTCTGCTTCGGCGAAGGTGTTCGGTTCATCTGCACTGATGGCATGTAGTTCGGCCACTTCTTCGAGCTCGCGCACTGCCAGTCCAGGTGGTTCACCTCCTTCTACTAGGTCGTCCATCCTCCGGTACCTGGCCTCCAGATCAGTATCGTGATCGGCATCCAGCGTCGAATCCGCAGTCCGTGGTATTGCAAATTCCACTGGTTCAGGGGTTGCACCTGCTGGCGGCGGTGACGGCTGCTGATGCTGGGCTCCTCCTTCTTCCGGCTCGGTGACGAGGTACTTCACCGTAAATTGATTTGGATTATGGTCTGCCTCGATCACGTCATTCCACTGCCAGAAGGTGCTTTCGTCGAAGACGACGTCGCGAGACACGTGAGCTCGCCCCCTACAGGATCATATAGTCTGTACGCCTTACTCCCGGGTTCATAGCCGATAAAAACGACCTTCAGCCCCCTAGGATCGAGCTTGGCGAGGTGGGGACGTGTTACCTTCATGTATGCGACGCAGCCGAACACGCGAAAATGATGTACCGCTGGTTTTTTGTTGTACCAGGCCTCATATAGTGTCTTCCCATCAAGGCTTCGGGTTGGTGACCGATTGAGGAGATAGACAGCCGTCATTACTGCCTCTCCCTAGAATCTCCCAGGCATCTCGGCTGTCACCAACAATGACCTTGCTGTCCCGACGATGGTCTGATTCCGGTGCTCCACCACTCCGTTCTGTTGGGGGGAGTAGGGCGCCGTTAGGTGCCGTTGTATGTCGATTTCATCACAGTACTTACTGAAGCTTATCGAGGTGAATTCTCCGCCTCGGTCTATGCGCAGCACTCGCATCTTTTTCTCACATTCGGCCTCCGCTCGCGCTTTAATGCACTTAACCGCCTCTGCCGCCTCACTTTTCGCTTGTAGCAGGGTCAGCCACATGAAGCGGCTTTTGTCATCGACTAACAGGAGAAAGAGACTCTTACCGCCTGGGGTCGCCGGCTTGATGGGCCCGCAAATATCACCGTGTACAAGCTCCAACGGCTCATCGGCTCGATAGGATGTTCGAGACGGAAAGGGTGTGCGCCTCTGTTTGCTGATGAGGCACCCGTCGCACAGCTTGTTCACGCCTTTGATTGCTGGAAAACCGTGCACTAACTCCTCCTTCTGTAGTTTTTCTAGAGCAGGAAAGTTTAAATGCCCGTACCTTGCGTGCCACCTCCAAGATACCT
>NW_019272965.1:0-1278 GCF_002738345.1 Cucurbita maxima
TAGAATATTATTTCTAAGAAACGGAGTGCATAAAACCGTCAACAGAGTTCTTCAAATCGAACCCTACTTCGGAAACCCAAATCTGGGAAGTTTGAGATACGTGCAAAAAAAAAAACCGAGTCACGATCGTCGTTTTTGAAAGTTTTGTGAGGAATGATATGGCTTGATGATTTAGAATATTATTTCTAAGAAACGGAGTGCATAAAAGCGTCAATAGAGTTCTTCAAATCGAACCCTACTTCGGAAACCCAAATCTGGGAAGTTTGAAGTACGTGCAAAAAAACCGAGTCACGATTGTGGTTTTTTGAAAGTTTTGTGAGGAATGATAAGACTTGATGATTTAGAATATTATTTCTAAGAAACGGAGTGCATAAAACCGTCAACAGAGTTCTTCAAATCGAACCCTACTTCGGAAACAAAAATCTGGTAAGTTAGAAGTACGTGCTAAAAAAACCGAGTCACGATCGTAGTTTTTCGAAATTGTTTTTAAGAATGTTAAGGCTTGATGATGTAGAATATTATTTCTAAGAAACGGAGTGCATAAAACCGTCAACAGAGTTCTTCAAATCGAACCTTACTTCGACAACCCAAATCTGGGAAGTTTGAAGTACGTGCTAAAAAAACCGAGTCACGATTGTCGTTTTTCGGAAGTTTTGTGAGGAATGATAAGGTTTGATGATTTCGAATATTATTTCTAAGAAACGGAGTGCATAAAACCGCCAACAGAGTTCTTCAAATCGAACCCTACTTCGGAAACCGAAATCCGTGAAGTTTGAAGTACGTGCTAAAAAAACCAAGTCACGATCGTCGTTTTTCGAAAGTTTTGTCAGGAATCATAAGGCTTGATGATTTAGAATATTATTTCTAAGAAACGGAATGCATAAAACCTTCAAGAGAGTTTTTCAGATCGAACTCTACTTCGGAAACCCAAATCTGGGATGTTTGAAGTACATGCTAAAAAAACCGAGTCACGATCGTCGTTTTTCGAAAGTTTTGTGAGGAATGATAAGACTTGATGATTTAGAATATTATTTCTAAGAAACGGAGTGCATAAAACGGTCAACAGAGTTCTTCAAATCGAACCCTACTTCGGTAACCAAAATCTGGGAAGTTTGAAGTACGTGCTACAAAAACCGAATCACGATCGTCGTTTTTTGAAAGTTTTGTGGGGAATGATAAGGCTTGATGATTTAGAATATTATTTCTAAGAAACGGAGTGCATAAAACCGTCAACAGAGTTCTTCAAATCGAACCCTACTTCGGAAACCCAAATCTGGG
>NW_019272965.1:1694-2768 GCF_002738345.1 Cucurbita maxima
GAAAGGGAGTGCATAAAACCATCAACAGAGTTCTTCAAATCGAACCATACTTCGGAAACAAAAATCTCGGAAGTTTGAAGTACGTGCTAAAAAAACCGAGTCACGATCGTCGTTTTTCGAAAGTTTTGTGAGGAATGATAAGGNCGTCGTTTTTCGAAATTTTTTTGAGGAATGATAAGGCTTGATGTTTTAGAATATTATTTCTAAGAAACGGAGTGCATAAAACCGTCAACCGAGTTCTTCAAATCGAACCCTACTTCGGAAACCCAAACCTAAGAAGTTAGAAGTGCGTGCTAAAAAAACCGAGTCACGATCGTCGTTTTTCGAAAGTTTTGTGAGGAATGATAAGGCTTGATGATTTAGAATATTATTTCTAAGAAACGGACTTCATAAAACCGTAAACAGAGTTCTTCAAATCGAACCCTACTTCGGAAACCAAAATCTGGGAAGTTTGAAGTACGTGCTAAAAAAACCGAGTCACGATCGTCTTTTTTCGAACGTTTTGTGAGGAATGATAAGGCTTGATGATGTAGAATATTATTTCTAAGAAATGGAGTGCATAAAACCGTCAATAGAGTTCTTCAAATCAAACCTTACTTCGAAAACCCAAATCTGGGAAGTTTGAAGTACGTGCTAAAAAAACCGAGTCACGATTGTCATTTTTCGGAAGTTTTGTGAGGAATGATAAGGGTTGATGATTTCGAATATTATTTCTAAGAAACGGAGTGCATAAAACCGCGAACAGAGTTCTTCAAATCGAACCCTACTTCGGAAACCCAAATCCGTGAAGTTTGAAGTACGTGCTAAAAAAACCGAGTNAAAAAACCGAGTCACGATCGTCATTTTTCGAACGTTTTGTGAGGAATGATAAGGCTTGATGATTTAGAATAATATTTTCAAGAAACGGAGTGCATAAAACCGTCAACAGAGTTCTTCAAATCGAACCGTACTTCGGAAACCCAAATCTGGGAAGTTAGAAGTGCGTGCTAAAAAAACCGAGTCACGATCGTCGTTTTTCGAAAGTTTTGTGAGGAATGATAAGGCTTGATGATTTAGAATATTATTTCTAAGAAA
>NW_019272965.1:2816-3863 GCF_002738345.1 Cucurbita maxima
GTTTTTCGAAAGTTTTGTGGGGAATGATAAGGCTTGATGATTTAGAATATTATTTCTAAGAAACGGAGTGCATAAAACCGTCAACAGAGTTCTTCAAATCGAACCCTACTTCGGAAACCCAAATCTGTGAAGTTTGAAGTACGTGCTAAAAAAACCGAGTCACGATCGTCGTTTTTCGAAAGTTTTTCAGGAATCATAAGGCTTGATGATTTAGAATATTATTTCTAAGAAACGGAGTGCATAAAACTGTCAACAGAGTTCTTCAAATCGAACCCTACTTCGGAAACCCAAATCTGGGAAGTTTGAAGTACGTGCTAAAAAAACCGAGTCACGATCGTCGTTTTTCGAAAGTTTTGTCAGGAATGATAAGGCTTGATGATTTAGAATATTATTTCGCAGTGCATAAAACCGTCAACAGAGTTCTTCAAATCGAACCCTACTTCGGAAACCCAAATCCGTGAAGTTTGAAGTACGTGCTAAAAAAACCGAGTCACGATCGTAGTTTTTCGAAATTTTTTTTAGGAATGATAAGGCTTGATGATTTAGAATATTATTTCTAAGAAACGGACTGCATAAAACCGTCAAACGAGTTCTTCAAATCGAACCCTACTTCGGAAACCCAAATCTTGGAAGTTAGAAGTGCGTGCTAAAAAAACCGAGTCACGATCGTCGTTTTTCGAAAGTTTTGTGAGGAATGATAAGGCTTGATGATTTAGAATATTATTTCTAAGAAACGGAGTGCATAAAACCGTCAAGAGAGTTTTTCAGATCGAACTCTACTTCGGAAACCCAAATCTGGGATGTTTGAAGTACATGCTAAAAAAACCGAGTCACGATCGTCGTTTTTCGAAAGTTTTGTGAGGAATGATAAGACTTGATGATTTAGAATATTATTTCTAAGAAACGGAGTGCATAAAACGGTCAACAGAGTTCTTCAAATCGAACCCTACTTCGGAAACCCAAATCCGTGAAGTTTGAAGTACGTGCTAAAAAAACCGACTCACGATCGTAGTTTTTCGAAATTGTTTTTAGGAATGATAAGGCTTG
>NW_019272965.1:3883-4458 GCF_002738345.1 Cucurbita maxima
AACCGAGTCACGATCGTCGTTTTTCGAAAGTTTTGTGAGGAATGATAAGGCTTGATGATTTAGAATATTATTTCTAAGAAACGGACTGCATAAAACCGTCAACAGAGTTCTTCAAATCGAACCCTACATCGGAAACCCAAATCTGGGAAGTTTGAAGTACGTGCTAAAAAAATCGAGTCACAATCGTCGTTTTTCGAAACTTTTGTCAGAAATGATAAGGCTTGATGATTTAGAATATTATTTCTAAGAAACGCAGTGCATAAAACCGTCAACAGAGTTCTTCAAATCGAACCCTACTTCGGAAACCCAAATCCGTGAAGTTTGAAGTACGTGCTAAAAAAACCGACTCACGATCGTAGTTTTTCGAAATTGTTTTTAGGAATGATAAGGCTTGATGATTTAGAATATTATTTCTAAGAAACGGAGTGCATAAAACCGTCCACCGAGCTCTTCAAATCGAACCCTACTTCGGAAACCCAAATCTGGGAAGTTAGAAGTGCGTGCTAAAAAAACCGAGTCACGATCGTCGTTTTTCGAAAGTTTTGTGAGGAATGATAAGGCTTGATGATTTAGAA
>NW_019272965.1:4511-7341 GCF_002738345.1 Cucurbita maxima
AACCCTACTTCGGAAACCCAAATCTGGGAAGTTTGAAGTACGTGCAAAAAAAACAGAGTCACGATCGTCGTTTTTCGAAAGTTTTGTGAGTAATGATAAGGCTTGATGATTTAGAATATTATTTCTACGAAACAGAGTGCATAAAACCGTCAACCGAGTTCTTCAAATCGAACCCTACTTCGGAAACCCAAATCTGGGAAGTTTGAAGTACATGCTAAAAAAACCGACTCACGATTGTCGTTTTTCGAAAGTTTTGTGAGGAATAATAAGACTTGATGATTTAGAATATTATTTCTAAGAAACGGAGTGCATAAAACCGTCAACAGAGTTCTTCAAATCGAACCCTACTTCGGAAACCCAAATGTGGGTAGTTTGAAGTACATGCTAAAAAAACCGAGTCACGATCGTCGTTTTTCGAAAGTTTTGTCAGGAATGATAAGGCTTGATGATTTAGAATATTATTTCTAAGAAACGCAGTGCATAAAACCGTCAACAGAGTTCTTCAAATCGAACCCTACTTCGGAAACCCAAATCTGGGAAGTTTGAAGTACTTGCTAAAAAAACCGAGTCACGATCGTAGTTTTTCGAAATTTTTTTTAGGAATGATAAGGCTTGATGATTTAGAATATTATTTCTAAGAAACGGAGTGCATAAAACCGTCAACCGAGCTCTTCAAATCGAACCCTACTTCGGAAACCCAAATCTGGGAAGTTAGAAGTGCATGCTAAAAAAACCGAGTCACGATCGTCGTTTTTCGAAAGTTTTGTGAGGAATGATAAGGCTTGATGTTTTAGAATATTATTTCTAAGAAACGAAGTGCATAAAACCGTCAACAGAGTTCTTCAAATCGAACCCTACTTCGGAAACCAAAATCTGGGAAGTTTGAAGCACGTGAAAAAAAATCGAGTCACGATCGTCGTTTTTAGAAAGTTTTGTCAGGAATGATATGGATTGATGATTTAGAATATTATTTCTAAGAAACGCAGTGCATAAAACCGTCAAAAGAGTTCTTCAAATCGAACCCTACTTCGGAAACCAAATTCTGGGAAGTTTGAAGTACGTGAAAAAAAATCGAGTCACGATCGTCGTTTTTAGAAAGTTTTGTCAGGAATGATATGGATTGATGATTTAGAATATTATTTCTAAGAAACGCAGTGCATAAAACCGTCAAAAGAGTTCTTCAAATCGAACCCTACTTCGGAAACCCAAATGTTGGTAGTTTGAAGTACATGCTAAAAAAACCGAGTCACGATCGTCGTTTTTCGAAAGTTTTGTGAGGAATGATAAGTTTTGATGATTTCGAATATTATTTCTAAGAAACGGAGTGCATAAAACCGCCAACAGAGTTCTTCAAATCGAACCCTACNTACTTCGGAAACCCAAATCTGGGAAGTTTGAAGTACGTGCTAAAAAAACCGAGTCACGATTGTCGTTTTTCGAAAGTTTTGTGAGGAATGATAAGACTTGATGATTTAGAATATTATTTCTAAGAAATGGAGTGCATAAAACCGTCAACAGAGTTCTTCAAATCGAACCCTACTTCGGAAACCCAAATCCGTGAAGTTTGAAGTACGTGCTAAAAAAATCGAGTCACGATCGTCGTTTTTCGAAAGTTTTGTCAGGAATCATAAGACTTGATGATTTAGAATATTATTTCTAAGAAACGGAGTGCATAAAACCGTCAACAGAGTTCTTCAAATCGAACCCTACTTCGGAAACCCAAATGTGGGTAGTTTGAAGTACATGCTAAAAGAACCGAGTCACGATCGTCGTTTTTCGAAAGTTTTGTGAGGAATGATAAGTTTTGATGATTTCGAATATTATTTCTAAGAAACGGAGTGCATAAAACCGCCAACAGAGTTCTTCAAATCGAACCCTACTTCGGAAACCCAAATGTGGGTAATTTGAAGTACATGCTAAAAAAACCGAGTCACGATCGTCGTTTTTCGAAAGTTTTGTGAGGAATGATAAGTTTTGATGATTTCGAATATTATTTCTAAGAAACGGAGTACATAAAACCGCCAACAGAGTTCTTCAAATCGAACCCTACTTCGGAAACCCAAATCTGGGAAGTTTGAAGTACTTGCTAAAAAAACCGAGTCACGATCGTAGTTTTTCGAAACTTTTTTTAGGAATGATAAGGCTTGATGATTTAAAATATTATTTCTAAGAAACAAAGTGCATAAAACCGTCAACCGAGTTCTTCAAATCGAACCCTACTTCGGAAACCCAAATCTGGGAAGTTAGAAGTGCGTGCTAAAAAAACCGACTCACGATCGTCGTTTTTCGAAAGTTTTGTGAGGAATGATAAGGCTTGATGATTTAGAATATTATTTCTAAGAAACGGACTGCATAAAACCGTAAACAGAGTTCTTCAAATCGAACCCTACTTCGGAAACCTAAATCTGGGAAGTTTGAAGTACGTTCTAAAAAAACCGAGTCACGATCGTCGTTTTTCGAAAGTTTTGTGAGGAATGATAAGGCTTGATGTTTTAGAATATTATTTCTAAGAAAGGGAGTGCATAAAACCGTCAACAGAGTTCTTCAAATCGAACCCTATTTCGGAAACAAAAATCTGGGAAGTTTGAAGTACGTGCTAAAAAAACCGAGTCACGATCGTCGTTTTTCGAAAGTTTTGTGAGGAATGATAAGGTTTGATGATTTCGAATATTATTTTTAAGAAACGGAGTGCATAAAACCGCGAACAGAGTTCTTCAAATCGAACCCTACTTCGGAAACCCAAATCTGGGAAGTTTGAAGTACGTGCTAAAAAAACCGAGTCACGATCGTCGTTTTTCGAAAGTTTTGTCAGGAATGATAAGGCTTGATG
>NW_019272965.1:7456-9065 GCF_002738345.1 Cucurbita maxima
TAGAATATTATTTCTAAGAAACGGAGTGCATAAAACCGTCAACCGAGTTCTTCAAATCGAACCCTACTTCGGAAACCCAAATCTGGGAAGTTAGAAGTGCGTGCTAAAAAAACCGAGTCACGATCGTTGTTTTTCGAAATTTTTGTGAGGAATGATAAGGCTTGATGATTTAGAATATTATTTCTAAGAAACGGACTGCATAAAACCGTAAACAGAGTTCTTCAAATCTTACCCTACTTCGGAAACCCAAATCTGGGAAGTTTGAAGTACGTGCTAAAAAACCCGAGTCACGATCGTCGTTTTTCGAAAGTTTTGTGAGGAATGATAAGTTTTGATGATTTCGAATATTATTTCTATGAAACGGAGTGCATAAAACCGTCAACAGAGTTCTTCAAATCGAACCCTACTTCGAAAACCCAAATCTGGGAAGTTTGAAGTACGTGCTAAAAAAACCGAGTCACGATTGTCGTTTTTCGAACGTATTGTGAGGAATGATAAGACTTGATGATTTAGAATATTATTTCTAAGAAACGGAGTGCATAAAACCGTCAACAGAGTTCTTCAAATCGAACCCTACTTCGGAAACCCAAATGTGGGAAGTTTGAAGTANGAATATTATTTCTAAGAAACGAAGTGCATAAAACCGCCAACAGAGTTCTTCAAATCGAACCCTACTTCGGAAACCCAAATCTGGGAAGTTAGAAGTGCGTGCTAAAAAAACCGAGTCACGATCGTCGTTTTTCGAAAGTTTTGTAAGGAATGATAAGGCTTGATGATTTNTCTGGGAAGTTAGAAGTGCGTGCTAAAAAAACCGAGTCACGATCGTCGTTTTTCGAAAGTTTTGTGAGGAATGATAAGGCTTGATGATTTAGAATATTATTTCTAAGAAACGGACTGCATAAAACCGCCAACAGAGTTCTTCAAATCGAACCCTACTTCGGAAACCCAAATCTGGGAAGTTTGAAGTACGTGCTAAAAAAACCGAGTCACGATTGTCGTTTTTCGAAAGTATTGTGAGGAATGATAAGACTTGATGATTTAGAATATTATTTCTAAGAAACGGAGTGCATAAAACCGTCAATAGAGTTCTTCAAATCGAACCCTACTTCGGAAACCCAAATGTGGGAAGTTTGAAGTACATGCTAAAAAAACCGAGTCACGATCGTCGTTTTTCGAAAGTTTTGTGAGGAATGATAAGGTTTGATGATTTCGAATATTATTTCTAAGAAACGAAGTGCATAAAACCGCCAACAGAGTTCTTCAAATCGAACCCTACTTCTAAAACCCAAATCTGGGAAGTTTGAAGTACGTGCTAAAAAAACCGAGTCACGATTGTCGTTTTTCGAAAGTTTTGTGAGGAATGATAAGACTTGATGATTTAGAATATTATTTCTAAGAAACGAAGTGCATAAAACCGTCAACAGAGTTCTTCAAATCGAACCCTACTTCGGAAACCCAAATGTGGGTAGTTTGAAGTACATGCTAAAAAAACCGAGTCACGATCGTCGTTTTTCGAAAGTTTTGTGAGGAATGATAAGTTTTGATGATTTCGAATATTATTTCTAAGAAACGGAGTGCATAAAACTGCCAACAAAGTTCTTCAAATCGA
>NW_019272966.1:0-8995 GCF_002738345.1 Cucurbita maxima
GAATATTCAATCTAAAATTAGTGATTATTTCTTTTTAAAATTTCTGAATTTTCATTTTCAATGTTACAAGGGATAGCTTAGTTGGGAGAGAGTAATATTGAAGATATGACGGTCACGTGTTCATTCGACCTTCACCACACCTGATTCAAGTAGTATAACTTACTATCTAATCTAAATTTAGAGATGATTTCTTTTTAAAATTAATAATTTTCATTTTAATGTTAAGCATAGATAGCTCAATTCAATTGGGAGTGCTATCGGTAGATCTAAAGATAGCTTGGATTCCTAATTCTTTATTTGACCATAAATGCTCTACAAGACATTTAGTAAAATGACTCATTTTATTGCATGGAACAATAAAATTGATCTTCCTATAGAATTATCAATACATTCTACTTTCAATGTTGCTAAGTTGAGTCCCTTTGATGTAGGTGATCATTTTTCTCATTTGAGGACGAATCCTGAAGAGGGGGATGATGATAAGAATCACGGTGTACATTCTACTTTCAATGTTACTGAGTTGAGTTCTTTTGATGTAGGTGATGATTTTTCTGAATCGATGACGAATTCTTTTGAAGAGGGGGATGATGATAAGAATCACGGTGTTCCAACTGGACCTATTACACAACCCAAGGCCAAGAAGATTCAACAAGCATTCATACTTCATCTACAAAATTGGATAGGCTAGGTTCAACCGTCATTTCATGTGTTACAAGCTGATTCGTTTGAGTCAAGATCATTTGGAGATTCAAAAGTAAATATTTGCACGGTTGAAGTAGCGTATGAAGTTGCAAGCAACATTCATGAGTGGTTAGAAAAATTTATTTATTATTTTAATTTCATAAAGTTTGTAATGTTCTTATTGACTTCGTCTTCTGTGGAGATTTAAAGGATCGAGATTAAATCACGGGCACTAAATTTTTTTTCAATGTTACAGGGGATAGCTTAGTTGGGAGAGAGTAATATTGAAGATATGAAGGTCACGTGTTCATTTGACCTTCACCACACCTGATTCAAGTAGTATAACTTACTATCTAATCTAAATTTAGAGATGATTTCTTTTTAAAATTAATAATGTTCATTTTAATGTTAAGCATAGATAGCTCAATTCAATTGGGAGTGCTGTCGGTAGATCTAAAGATAGCTTGGATTCCTGATTCTTTATTTGACTATAAATGCTCTACAAAGACATTTAGTAAAATGACTCATTTTATTGCATGGAACAATAAAATTGGTCTTCCTATAGAATTATCAATACATTCTACTTTCAATGTTGCTAAGTTGAGTCCCTTTGATGTAGGTGATCATTTTTCTCATTTGAGGACGAATCCTGAAGAGGGGGATGATGATAAGAATCACGGTGTACATTCTACTTTCAATGTTACTGAGTTGAGTTCTTTTGATGTAGGTGATGATTTTTCTGAATCGAGGACGAATTCTTTTGAAGAGGGGGATGATGATAAGAATCACGGTGTTCCAACTGGACCTATTACACAACCCAAGGCCAAGAAGATTCAACAAGCATTCATACTTCATCTACAAAATTGGATAGGCTAGGTTCAACCGTCATTTCATAAGTAAATATTTGCACGGTTGAAGTAGCGGATGAAGTTGCAAGCAACATTTCATGAGTGGTTAGAAAAATTTATTTATTATCTTAATTTCATAAAGTTTGTAATGCACTTATTGACTTCGTCTTCTGTGGAGATGTAAAGGATCGAGATTAGATCACGGGCACTAACTTTTTTTGTGGGGAGACTATAAATACCCACAAATTATTATGTAAAAACATATTTGTGATCAATGAAATTGATCTCTTAAGTTGAGAGGTCCCCCCTTATAGAAATCTGAGCATATCTTTGTCGTTTTTAAGTTTCATGCAATTCTTGTGGTAGATTGCATCTGAGTTATTCAATCAAGCCTTGATCAAGTTCGATTGTGAAATGACTCAATTTAGAAAAAGGTTCCAAATCTTGCTTCTCACTCTTGGATCTCATAATCTAATTCTAGTTTTATATCTTGGTTTATCCAAATTTTGTATAAGGAGGTGTTAATTTCTTTAATACAAGGGTTCTTGCTTCTACAAAAGCTTGGCTCGTTGGGCTGAAGATTACGGTTGGTTTATCCAAATTTTGTATAAAGAGGTGTTAATTTCTTTAATACAAGGGTTCTTTCTTCTACAAAAGCTCGGCTCTTTGGGTTGAAGATTACGGTTGGTCTATCATCCTTCAACGGGATCTTCTATCCCCATGACTTGCTCTGATGCAGTCGTTCTTCTAACGTCGGTGACACGTCCAATTGTCGAGATTGGTAATGTGAGTTTGTAACCCATCCATTGAGGTTCTTGGAATGATTCTATAGCTTATCATTACCATGTTGGGAGTTGGATCATGGGTCTTGGGCGAAGGAATCCTTGGTTTACCGCCCCTTCAAGTTGAAGGAAGTGTCATAAGGCTAATTTTTTTTTCAATTTTATTGATTTGTTTGAGTGATTTTATTTGATTTTATTTCAATTTTGTCAAACTCACTCGGCTGCTCATCTCAATCATTTCAGACTTGTTGGCGTTCAATAAGAGAGCCCTTGGAAATAACTGGTAACTGTTCAACTGGATTATCACACTAACAATTTGAATCAAATAAAGTGACATTAACCATTTGAATCACTTCAACCCCACTTGTTGAACTTGACCAAATGTCTATAACATAGCACTAACAAACGTACAAAGTAATACAAACAAAGGTACAAAGTAACACTAACAAAGGTACAAAGTTCATAAAAGGTTTTTTTAATCTAAAATACCATTGAACTTGACCATTATAGTGCCTCTCAAACGTAGGTAAAGTTTAAATTCGAGTCTTCTTGTCAAACTCACTCGGGTGCTCATCTCAACCATGATAGCGTTCAACAAGAGAGACCTAAAAAATAGCCGAATTATCGCATTAACCATTTGAATCACCTCAACCCCACTTGTTGAAATTGAAACAAATATCTATAACATAACACTAACATAGGTACGATGTTCATAAAAGTATTTTTAATCTAAGATACTATTGAACTTGACCATTAAAGTGCCTCTCAAACTTAGGCAAAGTTTAAATATAATTGGTGACAAAAGATGAAACTATAAAATAAAAAGAAATAAGAAAATGATATTCCATTTCAGAGAATTAAACCAGAATCTCCTGTGTGAAAGAAAAATATACAAACCGTAGGACAACAATGAATTTTAAGTGTAGTTGTCTTGGAGTCTTTTGTCTAATCGCTAATGAGTTTTACTATAATGTTTTGGGTAATGTCTAACTCTTCGACACGTCCTTTCATGTGTGTGATAGAATTCTCAGAGTTACCGAGACGTTTCGAGCTGTTCGATCGTTTGGCTCTTTCTTCAAAAGGATGAACATCAAACATCGGGTCCTTGATTGGCAACCCATCCAGAGGAGCGTCGATTGCATCGATTCCATCAACAGTCTTCCCATGAGTTTATGGTGCATGACCCTTTTTTTTTACCATTCACCTTCGAGCGCCACCATAGTTTTGCATCGTCCATGAGATGCATTGCGACCAACGTAACTCTTAGGTCCTATGAGCAAGTTCCAGTAACCTTCCAGTATTGTTCTACGTCAAAAATAAATCTTTTTAATTCTTTAGCATCCCTGTTTCCATTTAAGGGGTTGTGTTCTTGGATTTTAATTTTTTTAAGCCCACATGAACTTGGCTTGAGGTCTGGTTCTCTACAGCCCAACTTGTCAAACTCACTCGGGTGCTCATCTCAACCATGATGTCGTTCAAGAAGAGAGACCGCGAAAACGACTGGATTATCGCATTAACCATTTGAATCACCTGCTCATCTCAACCATGATGTCGTTCAACAAGAGACTCGAAAACGACTTGATTATCGCATTAACCATTTGAATCACCTCAACCCCACTTGTTGAAATTGAACCAAATATCTATAACATAACTCTAACAAAGTACCAAGTTCATAAAAGTCTTTTTAATCTAAGATAGAAACTGTAAAATAAAATGAAATAAGAAAATAATATTTCATTGACAGGAATCGAACCCAAGTCTCCTCAATGAAAGCCAGATATCCTAACCGCTAGATGACAATGGATTTTTGGTGAGGATGTCCTGAAGTCTTTTGTCAGATCGCCGAAGAGTTTTAGCATGATCTTTTGCTTAATGTCTAACTCTTCGACATGTCCTTTCTTGTGTGTGTTAGAGTTCTCAGAGCTACCACGATGCTTCGATTATGTGGCTCTTTCTTCAGAAGAGTCAACATCAAATGTTAGGTCTTTGATTGGCAACCCATCCGGGAAGCATTGATTGCATCGATTCCATCAACGATCTTCCCATGAGTTTATGGTGCATGACCCATTTTATATACCATTCACATTCGAGCACTATCATAGTGTTGCATCGTCCATGAGATGCATTGCGGCTAACGTAACTCTCAGGTCGTATGAGAAAGTTCCTGTAGCCCTCAACTCTCAGGTCGTATGGTAGATTTCTTAGAGCTACAGCGACATTTTGAGGTGTTCGATCGTGTGGTTTTTTCTTCAAAAGAGTCAACATCAAACCTCAGGTCTTTAATTGGCAACCCATCTAGGGGAGCGTCGATTGCATCAATTCCATCAACGGTCTTCCCATGAGTTTATGGTGCGTGACCCATTTTTTATATCATCCACCTTCGAGCGCCATCGTCCATGAGATGCATTGTGGCCAACGTAACTCTTAGGTCCTACGAGCAAGTTCCTGTAACCTTCAAGTATTGTTCTACGTCAAAAATAAAGTTTTTTAATTCCTTAGCATCCTAGTTCCCATTTAAGGGTTTGTGTTTTTGGATTTTGAGTTTGTTAAGCCCAAAATGAGCTTGGCTTGGGGTGGGGTTCTCTACGACCCTCCTTGTCAAACTCACTTGGGTGCTCATCTCAGTCATCTCAGCCATGATGGAGTTCAACAAAAGAGACCTTGAAAATGGCCGAATTATCACATTAACCATTTGAATCACCTCAATCTCACTTGTTGAAATTGAACCAAATATCTATGACATAACCCTATTAAAGGTTCAAAGTTCATAAAAGTCTTTTTAATCTAAGATACTATTGAACTTAATCATTATAGTGACTCTCAAACCAAGTTCATAAGAGTCTTTTGAATTTAAGATACTATTGAACTCATCCATTATAGTGCTTCTCAAACCTAGGTAAAGTTTAAATATGAAACTATATAATAAAAGAAATAAGAAAATAAAATTTCATTGTCGAGAATCAAACTCGGGTCTCCTCGATGAAAGCAAGATCTTCTATGTAATGTCTAACTATTCGACACATTTTTTTATGAGTGTGATAGAGTTCTCAGAGCTATCGCCACGTTTCTTGTTCTTCCATCGTGTGTCTCTTTCTTCAAAAGAGTCAACATCAAACATTAGGTCTTTGATTGGAAACCCATCTAGGGGAGCGTTGATTGCTTCAATTCCATCAATGGTCTTCCCATGATTTTTTGGTGCATGACTAGTTTTTTATACAATTCACTTTCGAGCACCACCATAGTTTTGCATTGTCCATGAGATGCATTGTGGGCCAACGTAACTCTCAAGTCCTCTGAGTAAGTTCCTATAGTCTTGAAGTATAATATCAAAACATATTAACGTATTTGGTATGTTAAATATTAAAATAATTGACGTGTATCATAAACATTAAATAAAAATATATATTTCAAATTTGAATGAGATTCATATTAATTAAACATATATTATGATATTCTACGACATTTTAATATTATTTAAATAAGATATTATATCTTAATGTATTAGGTATTCAAATATATAATTTGACAAAAATTATCACAAGTTCACCGTAAATAGAACCCTAGGGTTAAGTCAAAAAGAATCAAACACTAAATACTTTGAAATTTTAGGTGATCTTTTGTAGAGGAAGCTGATAAGGTCTTCAAAGAGCATGTGGTAGTGTCTGACATTTTAGGTTAACAATATGTTGAAAAGAAACCAGAAATTCAGATATTGGTAATTAACTACAAACCTTTGAATAAGGTTTTAGAATAAATAAGATATCCAATCCAAATAAAAAATGATTTGATAAAAAGAATTTAGAGTCGAATGTTTTTATAAAATTCGATATGAAATTGGGATTTCGAAAAATTCTAATTTCCTAAAAGGACAAATATAAAATAGCATTTAATGTCACATTTAGAAAATATGAATGATATTTAGGCTAAAAAACACTCCATCCGAATTTCAGATGATTATGAATGATATTTTCAATCCTTTCAAAAAATCTCGATAGTTTATATTGATGATGTGTTGATATTTTCTAAAACCATTAAGATCAACACTTTAAACATCTACATACATTCATTAATGTAATCAAAAGAAATCAGCTAGTTGTGTCCATACCCAAAATCAAATAATATCAAACTCATATCTGTTTTCTTAGATTTTAAATTTATTTGAGCCTTTATAAAACTCATCCAATGGTCCATTGAGTCTAACTTTCGTGATGACGTATCCTAGAAAAGCCAACTTCAAAAAAAAAATTAGGTTCTCTCAATTATGTGTCATAAATCCTTCAAGATATCAGGCACATTTACAAATGTCTTGATGAGTGTCTTAAAATAATAATAAGTCTTGATTTGTAAAGGATATCTCAACCACCCAAAAAAAAAATCAAATCATTAGTCAAATAAACTCTCTACTTAAGTCTTATTGACCCAAGGGCAGATCTCATAGTGAAACGTGACGCATCAAATATCGGATATCGAGGTATCTAAAATGGTCAAAGAGGACAGGGAATCAATTATCATATTTCATTCAAAAGCCTCTAATAATACCATATAAATTACAAAACAGTAAAAAAAATATATATATTATTTCCATTGTACTCCGTGCACAACAATTTTGAAGGAAATTTAAAATAAATCCAGCGTATTTGTCATACTTTTAAGTTTAATTACAATAAATCAAGAAAATAATTGAGTAACAATAAAATATCACTTAACATTGAAATGTAATTTGAAGACTTTTTATCTTTGGGAGTTGAATTACATTTAAGATTATTTATGTTATGTCTTATTTTCTTCAATTTGTATTTAATAGCTTTGGGTAGTTGGTAGATGAACTACATTATGTTTGAATTATCTTTTTGGCCTATTTAAATGCTTGTAATATTCATGTTTGAAAACATTGTGGAATACAAAAACTTTGTGTTTGAAACTATTTGAGTGTTATGTTTCTTTCAAACCTTGTTTTAGGTTTGGTGTTAAAATCTATTCATTAGATTAGTTATGATCAAGCCTATTCTTGAGTGAGTCGTCTTAAAATCTAAGAGTGACAATCATAGATTCCAAGTTCAATCTAAGAGTTATTTATTCTTTTAACCTGCTCCTGGTTGAAATCAATTGATTAAGTTAGTTTTCTTTGTGAAAGTTTGCAAGGATACTACGACCTCTAGCTTTGCAAAATCTAGCGTTGTTGGCGCTTATCAAAATCGCTGCGAAAATAAAGTTTAACAAGTGGTTCTATGGTGTAGTGGTTAGCACATTCGACTTTGAATCTAACGACCTATGTTTAATTTCCGATAGGTAATCCACCAATTTATACAAAATTGGTCCATAGCCAATTCGGTAGGGTCACTTTTGGACCGATAATGTGTATAAGGGGTCACTAAGGTTGAGATCATACAAAATGATTCCATAGCTCAATGTTAGAGCATTTGACTGCAGATCAAGAGGTCACCAATTCGAACCTAGTTGGGCCCTTCTATCTTGGATAGAAATTTGTTACACTTTTTGGACCGACATTATGTCTAAGGGGTCACTAAGGTTAAAATCCTACAATATGTATCCATGGCTCAATAGTAGAGAATTTGACCGGTCACCCGTTTGAACTTTGTTGGACCTTTCTATTTTGGATATTTTACACTTTTGGACTGACACTCTGTAAAAAGGGTCACTAGGGTTGAAATTATGTAAAATGGGTTCATAGCACATTGGTAGAGCATTTGATTGCAAATCAAGAGGTCACCAATTCGAATCTGGTTGGGCCCTTTTATTTTGGACAGACACTTTGTTCGATTGGCTCCCGACCACCGAGATCCAAGCACCCACTATGAACATGGTTAAAAATGCCCTTTTATTTTGGACAGACACTTGTTCGATTTGCTCCCGACCACTGAGATCCAAGCACCCACTATGAACATGGTTAAAAACGCCCTTTTATTTTGGACAGACACTTTGTTCGATTTTCTCCCGACCACCGAGATCCAAGCACCCACTATGAACATGGTTAAAAACTTACAATTAGGTACTTACTCATGTTTTCATATTTATCATGTAACTAAGAGTAGTTTCCCTAGACCAACAACCCCCACCAAAACTATTTTTGATGTTTTAAAATGATTCTTTTTAACCTTACCCTTATTTTGTACTATGAACCTATAAACTCTATTTTGAATATAATGTAAATATATCTGTTTATTATATTTTAATTCTTTTTTTATTTCGAGAAAACATTTTACTTTGTGTTCAACCTCTTTTAACTTGCTTCGAGAACCCACCGGAAATGGCTCATGACATAAACATAAAAAAGTAATTTTTTAGTATGAATATTAATATAAGTTGCATTCCTATATTGACAAAACCATTAGTACCGAAAATATTCATGAACTTTCAAAACTAGTGCTCTTTAACATTCTAAAATAAGGTTCTAACTAGGAGTGAGTTGCCTTTTTTTTTTTCACTCACCCCTCTTCTTCAATCTATGACCCAATAATATCATTAATATTTCATCTCCTTGTTTTTTAGCTTTTTAAATACCCTTATTTCATTCCTAAATCTATAAAATGTCTCCTATTTTTATTCATTTTCTCTTTTCTTAAATATCAAAATCTTAAATAAAAAGGAAAAGCTCTCTAAAATATTCTTATTTGCCAGTAATTTTACATAATTTAACATTTTAAAAATCGGTAAATTAAAAAA
>NW_019272967.1:0-390 GCF_002738345.1 Cucurbita maxima
ACGTTTCTCGAAACTTTTGTTGGGAATGTTTAGTCGTGATGATTTAGAATAGAATGTCGAAGAAACGGAGTGTAGAAAAACAGTAAAAGAGTGATTAAAATCGAAGCCCTTATTTGTGAACCCTAATGCACCACGTTTGAACCACGTGATAAAAAAAATTGAGTAGCGATCGACGTTTTTCGAAACTCCTGCTCGGAGTGATCGGGACTAATGATTTAGAATAGAATTTGGAAGAAATGGAGTGCATAAAACAGTAAAAGAGGGCTTTAAATCGATTCCCTTACCTGTTTAGTTAAAAGTACGTGCTAAAAAACCGTGTCACGGTTGACGTTTCTCGAAACTTTTGTTGGGAATGTTTAGTCTTGTTTATTTAGAATAGAATGTCGAAGA
>NW_019272967.1:478-2100 GCF_002738345.1 Cucurbita maxima
GTGATAAAAAAACTGAGTAGCGGTCGACGTTTTTCGAAACTCCTGCTCGGAGTGATCGGGCATAATGATTTAGAATAGAATTTGTAGGAAATGGAGTGCATAAAATAGTAAAAGAGTGCTTTAAATTAATTCCCTAACCTTGTTAGTTAGAAGTACGTGCTAAAAAAACTGTGTCACGGTCGACGTTTCTCGAAACTTTTGTTGGGAATGTTTAGTCGTGATGATTTAGAATAGAATGTCGAAGAAACGGAGTGTAGAAAAACAATAAAAGAGTGATTAAAATCGAAGCCCTTATTTGTGAACCCTAATCCACCACGTTTGAACCACGTGATAAAAAAATTGAGTAGCGATCGACGTTTTTCGAAACTCCTGCTCGGAGTGATCGGGACTAATGATTTAGAATAGAATTTGGAAGAAATGGAGTGCATAAAACAGTAAAAGAGTGCTTTAAATCGATTCCCTTACCTGTTTAGTTAAAAGTACGTGCTAAAAAACCGTGTCGCGGTTGACGTTTCTCGAAACTTTTGTTGGGAATGTTTAGTCTTGTTTATTTAGAATAGAATGTCGAAGAAACGGAGTGTAGAAAAATAGTAAAAGAGTGCTTAAAATCGAAGCCCTAATTTGTGAACCCTAATCCAAGACGTTCGAACCACGTGATAAAAAAACTGAGTAGCGGTCGACGTTTTTCGAAACTTCTGCTCGGAGTGATCGGGCATAATGATTTAGAATAGAATTTGTAGGAAATGGAGTGCATAAAATAGTAAAAGAGTGCTTTAAATTCATTTCCTAACCTGGTTAGTTAGAATTACGTGTTAAAAAAACCGTGTCACGGTCGACGTTTCTCGAAACTTTTGTTGGGAATGTTTAGTCTTGATGATTTAGAATAGAATATCGAAGAAACATAGTGTAGAAAAATAGTAAAAGAGTGCTTAAAATCGAANAACCCTAATCCACCACGTTTGAATCACGTGATAAAAAAACTGAGTAGCGATCGACGTTTTTCGAAACTCCTGCTCGGAGTGATCGGGCATAATGATTTAGAATAGAATTTGTAGGAAATGGAGTGCACAGTAAAAGAGTGCTTTAAATCGATTCCCTAACATGGTTAGTTAGAAGTACGTGCTAAGAAAACCGTGTCACGGTCAACGTTTCTCGAAACTTTTGTTGGGAATGTTTAGTCTTGATGATTTAGAATAGAATGTCGAAGAAACGGAGTGTAGAAAAACAATAAAAGAGTGCTTAAAATTGAAGCCCTAATTTGTGAACCCTAATCCAGGACATTTGAACCACATGATAAATAAACAGAGTAGCGGTCGGCGTTTTTCGAAATTCCTGCTCAGTGTGATCGGGAGTAATGATTTAGAATAGAATTTGGAAGAAATGGAGTGCATAAAAAAGTAAAAGAGTGCTTTAAATCGATTCCCTAACCTTGTTAGTTAGAAGTACGTGCTAAAAAAACCGTGTCACGGTCAACGTTTCTCGAAACTTTTGTTGAGAATGTTTAGTCTTGATGATTTAGAATAGAATGTCGAAGAAACGGAGTGTAGAAAAACAATAAAAGAGTGCTTAAAATCGAAGCCCTAATTTGTGAACACTAATCCAGGACATTTGAACCACATGAT
>NW_019272967.1:2166-2937 GCF_002738345.1 Cucurbita maxima
GAGTGCATAAAACAGTAAAACAGTGCTTTAAATCGATTCCCTAACCTGGTTAGTTAGAAGTACGTGCTAAAAAAACCGTGTCACGGTCGACGTTTCTCGAAACTTTTGTTGGGAATGTTTAGTCGTGTGATTTAGAATAGAATGTCGAAGAAACGGAGTGTAGAAAAACAGTAAAAGAGTGATTAAAATCGAAGCCCTAATTTGTGAACCCTAATCCACCACGTTTGAACCACGTGATAAAAAAATTGAGTAGCGATCGACGTTTTTCCAAACTCCTGCTCGGAGTGATCAGGACTAATGATTTAGAATAGAATTTGGAAGAAATGGAGTGCATAGAAAAGGAAAAGAGTGCTTTAAATCGATTCCCTTACTTGTTTAGTTAAAAGTACGTGCTAAAAAACCGTGTCACGGTCGACGTTTCTCGAAACTTTTGTTGGGAATGTTTAGTCTTGTTTATTTAGAATAGAATGTCGAAGAAACGGAGTGTAGAAAAATAGTAAAATAGTGCTTAAAATCGAAGCCCTAATTTGTGAACCCTAATCCAAGACGTTCGAACCACGTGATAAAAAAACTGAGTAGCGGTCGACGTTTTTCGAAACTCCTGCTCGGAGTGATCGGGCATAATGATTTAGAATAGAATTTATAGGAAATGGAGTGCATAAAATAGTAAAAGAGTGCTTTAAATTGATTCCCTAACCTGGTTAGTTAGAATTACGTGCTAAAAAAACCGTGTCACGGTCGACGTTTCTCGAAACTTTTGTTGGGAATGTT
>NW_019272967.1:2947-3553 GCF_002738345.1 Cucurbita maxima
TACGTGCTAAAAAAACCGTGTCACGGTCGACGTTTCTCGAAACTTTTGTTGGGAATGTTTAGTCTTGATGATTTAGAATAGAATATCGAAGAAACATAGTGTAGAAAAATAGTAAAATTGTGCTTAAAATCGAAGCCCTAATTTGTGAACCCTAATCCACCACGTTTGACTCACGTGATAAAAAAACTGAGTAGCGATCGACGTTTTTCGAAACTCCTGCTCGGAGTGATCGGGCATAATGATTTAGAATAGAATTTATAGGAAATGGAGTGCATAAAATAGTAAAAGAGTGCTTTAAATTGATTCCCTAACCTGGTTAGTTAGAATTACGTGCTAAAAAAACCGTGTCACGGTCGACGTTTCTCGAAACTTTTGTTGGGAATGTTAAGTCTTTATGATTTAGAATAGAATATCGAAGAAACATAGTGTAGAAAAATAGTAAAAGAGTGCTTAAAATCGAAGCCCTAATTTGTGAACCCTAATCCACCACGTTTGAATCATGTGATAAAAAAACTGAGTAGCGATCGACGTTTTTCGAAACTCCTGCTCGGAGTGATCGGGCATAATGATTTAGAATAGAATTTGTAGGAAATGGAGTGCATAAAA
>NW_019272967.1:3636-3813 GCF_002738345.1 Cucurbita maxima
GGAGTGTAGAAAAACAATAAAAGAGTGCTTAAAATCGAAGCCCTAATTTGTGAACCCTAATCCAGGACATTTGAACCACATGATAAATAAACAGAGTAGCGGTCGGCGTTTTTCGAAATTCCTGCTCAGTGTGATCGGGAATAATGATTTAGAATAGAATTTGGAAGAAATGGAGTG
>NW_019272967.1:3819-4492 GCF_002738345.1 Cucurbita maxima
GTGCATAAAACAGTAAAAGAGTGCTTTAAATCGATTCCCTAACCTTGTTAGTTAGAAGTACGTGCTAAAAAAACCGTGTCACGGTCAACGTTTCTCGAAACTTTTGTTGGGAATGTTTAGTCTTGATTATTTAGAATAGAATGTCGAAGAAATGGAGTGTAGAAAAACAATAAAAGAGTGCTTAAAATCGAAGCCCTAATTTGTGAACACTAATCCAGGACATTTGAACCACATGATAAATAAACTGAGTAGCGGTCGGCGTTTTTCGAAATTCCTGCTCGGAGTGATCGGGACTAATGATTTAGAATAGAATTTTGAAGAAATGGAGTGCATAAAACAGTAAAACAGTGCTTCAAATCGATTCCCTAACCTGGTTAGTTAGAAGTACGTGCTAAAAAAACCGTGTCACGGTCGACGTTTCTCGAAACTTTTGTTGGGAATGTTTAGTCTTGATGATTTAGAATAGAATATCGAAGAAACGGAGTGTAGAAAAATAGTAAAAGAGTGCTTAAAATCGAAGCCCTAATTTGTGAACCCTAATCCAACACGTTCGAACCACGTGATAAAAAAACTGAGTAGCGGTCGACGTTTTTCGAAACTCCTGCTCGGAGTGATCGGGCATAATGATTTAGAATAGAATTTGTAGGAAATGGAGTGCATAAAATAGTAAAAG
>NW_019272967.1:4498-4708 GCF_002738345.1 Cucurbita maxima
ACGTTTCTCGAAACTTTTGTTGGGAATGTTTAGTCGTGATGATTTAGAATAGAATGTCGAAGAAACGGAGTGTAGAAAAACAGTAAAAGAGTGATTAAAATCGAAGCCCTTATTTGTGAACCCTAATCCACCACGTTTGAACCACGTGATAAAAAAATTGAGTAGCGATCGACGTTTTTCGAAACTCCTGCTCGGAGTGATCGGGACTAA
>NW_019272967.1:4895-5473 GCF_002738345.1 Cucurbita maxima
ATAGTAAAAGAGTGCTTAAAATCGAAGCCCTAATTTGTGAACCCTAATCCAAGACGTTCGAACCACGTGATCAAAAAACTGAGTAGCGGTCGACGTTTTTTCGAAACTCCTGCTCGGAGTGATCGGGAATAATGATTTAGAATAAAATTTGTAGGAAATGGAGTGCATAAAATAGTAAAAGAGTGCTTTAAATTGATTCCCTAACCTGGTTAGTTAGAATTACGTGCTAAAAAAACCGTGTCACGTTCGACGTTTCTCGAAACGTTTGTTGGGAATGTTTAGTCTTGATGATTTAGAATAGAATATCGAAGAAACATAGTGTAGAAAAATAGTAAAAGAGTGCTTAAAATCGAAGCCCTAATTTGTGAACCCTAATCCACCACGTTTGACTCACGTGATAAAAAAACTGAGTAGCGATCGACGTTTTTCGAAACTCCTGCTCGGAGTGATCGGGCATAATGATTTAGAATAGAATTTGTAGGAAATGGAGTGCATAAAACAGTAAAAGAGTGCTTTAAATCGATTCCCTAACCTGGTTAGTTAGAAGTACGTGCTAAGAAAACCGTGTCACGGTCAAC
>NW_019272967.1:5650-6455 GCF_002738345.1 Cucurbita maxima
ATCGGGAATAATGATTTAGAATAGAATTTGGAAGAAATGGAGTGCATAAAACAGTAAAAGAGTGCTTTAAATCGATTCCCTAACCTGGTTAGTTAGAAGTACGTGCTAAAAAAACCGTGTCACAGTCAACGTTTCTCGAAACTTTTGTTGGGAATGTTTAGTCTTGATGATTTAGAATAGAATGTCGAAGAAACGGAGTGTAGAAAAACAATAAAAGAGTGCTTAAAATCGAAGCCCTAATTTGTGAACACTAATCCAGGACATTTGAACCACATGATAAATAAACTGAGTAGCGGTCGGCGTTTTTCGAAATTCTTGCTCGGAGTGATCGGGACTAATGATTTAGAATAGAATTTTGAAGAAATGGAGTGCATAAAACAGTAAAAGAGTGCTTTAAATCGATTCCCTAACCTGGTTAGTTAGAAGTACGTGCTAAAAAAATCNGTTGGGAATGTTTAGTCGTGATGATTTAGAATAGAATGTCGAAGAAACGGAGTGTAGAAAAACAGTAAAAGAGTGATTAAAATCGAAGCCCTAATTTGTGAACCCTAATCCACCACGTTTGAACCACTGGAGAAAAAAATTGAGTAGCGATCGACGTTTTCGAAACTCCTGCTCGGAGTGATCGGGACTAATGATTTAGAATAGAATTTGGAAGAAATGGAGTGCATAAAACAATAAAAGAGTGCTTTAAATCGATTCCCTTACCTGTTTAGTTAAAAGTACGTGCTAAAAAACCGTGTCACGGTTGACGTTTCTCGAAACTTTTGTTGGGAATGTTTAGTCTTGTTTATTTAGAATAGAA
>NW_019272967.1:6468-6723 GCF_002738345.1 Cucurbita maxima
TTTGTGAACCCTAATCCAAGACGTTCGAACCACGTGATAAAAAAACTGAGTAGCGGTCGACGTTTTTTCGAAACTCCTGCTCGGAGTGATCGGGCATAATGATTTAGAATAGAATTTGTAGGAAATGAAGTGCATAAAATAGTAAAAGAGTGCTTTAAATTGATTCCCTAACCTGGTAGTTAGAATTACGTGCTAAAAAAACCGTGTCACGGTCGACGTTTCTCGAAACTTTTGTTGGGAATGTTTAGTCTTGAT
>NW_019272967.1:6761-7681 GCF_002738345.1 Cucurbita maxima
AGTGTAGAAAAATAGTAAAAGAGTGCTTAAAATCGAAGCCCTAATTTGTGAACCCTAATCCACCACGTTTGACTCACGTGATAAAAAAACTGAGTAGCGATCGACGTTTTTCAAAACTCCTGCTCGGAGTGATCGGGCATAATGATTTAGAATAGAATTTGTAGGAAATGGAGTGCATAAAACAGTAAAAGAGTGCTTTAAATCGATTCCCTAACCTGGTTAGTTAGAAGTACGTGCTAAGAAAACCGTGTCACGGTCAACGTTTCTCGAAACTTTTGTTGGGAATGTTTAGTCTTTATGATTTAGAATAGAATGTCGAAGAAAGGGAGTGTAGAAAAACAATAAAAGAGTGCTTCTAATCGAAGCCCTAATTTGTGAACCCTAATCCAGGACATTTGAACCACATGATAAATAAACTGAGTAGCGGTCGGCGTTTTTCGAAATTCCGTCTCGGAGTGATCGGGAATAATGATTTAGAATAGAATTTGGAAGAAATGGAGTGCATAAAACAGTAAAAGAGTGCTTTAAATCGATTCCCTAACCTGGTTAGTTAGAAGTACGTGCTAAAAAAACCGTGTCACGGTCAACGTTTCTCGAAACTTTTGTTGGGAATGTTTAGTCTTGAGGATTTAGAATAGAATGTCGAAGAAACGGAGTGTAGAAAAACAGTAAAAGAGTGATTAAAATCGTAGCCCTAATTTGTGAACCCTAATCCACCACGTTCGACTCACGTGATAAAAAAACTGAGTAGCGATCGACGTTTTTCGACACTCCTGCTCGGAGTGATCGGGACTAATGATTTAGAATAGAATTTGGAAGAAATGGAGTGCATAAAACAGTAAAAGAGTGCTTTAAATCGATTCCCTAACCTTGTTAGTTAGAAGTACGTGCTAAAAAAACCGTGTCACGGTCAACGTTTC
>NW_019272967.1:7901-8499 GCF_002738345.1 Cucurbita maxima
AATAGAATTTGTAGGAAATGGAGTGCATAAAACAGTAAAAGAGTGCTTTAAATCGATTCCCTAACCTGGTTAGTTAGAAGTACGTGCTAAAAAAACCGTGTCACGGTCGATGTTTCTCGAGACTTTTATTGGGAATGTTTAGTCGTGATGATTTAGAATAGAATGTCGCAGAAACGGAGTGTAGAAAAACAGTAAAAGAGTGATTAAAATCGAAGCCCTAATTTGTGAACCCTAATCCACCACGTTCGACTCACGTGATAAAAAAACTGAGTAGCGATCGACGTTTTTCGACACTCCTGCTCGGAGTGATCGGGACTAATGATTTAGAATAGAATTTGGAAGAAATGGAGTGCATAAAACAGTAAAAGAGTGCTTTAAATCGATTCCCTTACCTGTTTAGTTAAAAGTACGTGCTAAAAAACCGTGTCACGGTCAACGTTTCTCGAAACTTTTGTTGGGAATGTTTAATCTTGATGATTTAGAATAGAATGTCGAAGAAACGGAGTGTAGAAAAACAGTAAAAGAGTGATTAAAATCGAAGCCCTAATTTGTGAACCCTAATCCACCACGTTTGAACCACGTGAGAAAAAAATTGAGT
>NW_019272968.1:0-2301 GCF_002738345.1 Cucurbita maxima
GTTTTTCAAACGTCCCGGTTTGGGGTTTGCGACTTAGGGTTACGATTTCAAGCATTATTTTTCTGCTTTATACACTCTGTTTCTTCGACATTCTCTTGTAAAAGATCATGCTTGATCACTCCCCATATAAGTTTCTTAAATATATGGTCTGTTACTCGGTTTTTTTAGCACGTGTCGGTTTGGCGTTTGTGAATTAGGCTTTCGATTGTAAGAAATTTATTGCTGCTTTATGCACTCCGTTTCTTCGATTATAAATCATCATGCCTAATCATTCCCCAAAAAAGTTTGGAAAACATTCACAGTTACCCGTTTTTTATAGCACGTGTTTCAAAAGCCCACGTTCGGGGTTTACGAAACAGGGTTTCAATTTTAAGCACATTTTTACTGCTTTATATACTCCGTTTCTTCGACCCTCTATAATAAATCATCATGCCTAATCATTCGCCATAAAAGTTTTGAGAAACATGGATAGTTACTCGGTTTTTTTAGCGAGTTTTTCAAACGTATCTGTTTGGGGTTTGCGACATAGGGTTACGATTTCATGCACTATTTTTCTGCTTTATACACTCTGTTTCTTCGACATTCTCTTGTAAAATATCATGCTTGATCACTCCCCATAAAAGTTTCTTAAAATATGGTCTGTTACTCGGTTTTTTTAGCACGTGTCGGTTTGGAGTTTGTGAATTAGGCTTTCGATTGTAAGAAATTTATTGCTGCTTTATGNGCCATAAAAGTTTTGAGAAACATGGATAGTTACTCGGTTTTTTTAGGACGTTTTTCAAACGTCCCGGTTTGGGGTTTGCGAATTAGGGTTACGATTTCAAGCACTATTTTACTTCTTTATACACTCTGTTTGTTTGACATTCTCTTGTAAAAGATCATGCTTGATCACACCCCATAAAAGTATCTTAAAATATGGTCTGTTACTCGGTTTTTTTAGCACGTGTCGGTTTGGCGTTTGTGAATTAGGCTTTCGATTGTAAGAAATTTATTGCTGCTTTATACACTCCGTTTCTTCGATTATAAATCATCATGCCTAATCATTCCCCAAAAAAGTTTGGAAAACATTCACAGTTACCCGTTTTTTATAGCACGTGTTTCAAAAGCCCACGTTCGTGGTTTACAAAACAGGGTTTCAATTTTAAGCACATTTTTACTGCTTTATATACTCCGTTTCTTCGACCCGCTATAATAAATCATCATGCCTAATCATTCGCCATAAAAGTTTTGAGAAACATGGATAGTTACTCGGTTTTTTTAGCACGTTTTTCAAACATCCCGGTTTGGGGTTTGCGACTTAGGGTTACGATTTCAAGCATTATTTTTCTGCTTTATACACTCTGTTTCTTCGACATTCTCTTGTAAAAGATCATGCTTGATCACTCCCCATACAAGTTTCTTAAAATATGGTCTGTTACTCGGTTTTTTTAGCACGTGTCGGTTTGGAGTTTGTGAATTAGGCTTTCGATTGTAAGAAATTTATTGCTGCTTTATGCACTCCGTTTCTTCGATTATAAATCATCATGCCTAATCATTCCCCAAAAAAGTTTGGAAAACATTCACAGTTACCCGTTTTTTATAGCACGTGTTTCAAAAGCCCACGTTCGGGGTTTACGAAACAGGGTTTCAATTTTAAGCACATTTTTACTGCTTTATATACTCCGTTTCTTCGACCCTCTATATTAAATCATCATGCCTAATCATTCGCCATAAAAGTTTTTAGAAACATGGATAGTTACTCGGTTTTTTTAGCACGTTTTTCAAACGTCCCGGTTTGGGGTTTGCGACTTAGGGTTACGATTTCAAGCACTATTTTTCTTTTTTATACACTCTGTTTGTTTAACATTCTCTTGTAAAAGATCATGCTTGATCACTCCCCATAAAAGTTTCTTAAAATATGGTCTAATACTCAGTTTTTTTAGCACGTGTCGGTTTGGCGTTTGTGAATTGGGCTTTCGATTGTAAGAAATTTATTGCTGCTTTATGCACTCCGTTTCTTCGATTATAAATCATCATGCCTAATCATTCCCCAAAAAAGTTTGGAAAACATTCACAGTTACCCGTTTTTTATAGCACGTGTTTCAAAAGCCCACGTTCGGGGTTTACGAAACAGGGTTTCAATTTTAAGCACATTTTTACTGCTTTATATACTCCGTTTCTTCGACCCTCTATAATAAATCATCATGCCTAATCATTCGCCATAAAAGTTTTTAGAAACATGGATAGTTACTCGGTTTTTTTAGCACGTTTTTCAAACGTCCCGGTTTGGGGTTTGCGACTTAGGGTTACGATTTCAAGCAC
>NW_019272968.1:2623-6928 GCF_002738345.1 Cucurbita maxima
TACTCCGTTTCTTCGACCCTCTATAATAAATCATCATGCCTAATCATTCGCCATAAAAGTTTTGAGAAACATGGATAGTTACTCGGTTTTTTTAGGACGTTTTTCAAACGTCCCGGTTTGGGGTTTGAGACTTAGGGTTACGATTTCAAGCACTATTTTTCTTCTGTATACACTCTGTTTCTTCGACATTCTCTTGTAAAAGATCATGCTTGATCACTCCCCATAAAATTTTCTTAAAATATGGTCTGTTACTCGGTTTTTTTAGCACGTGTCGGTCTGAAGTTTGTGAATTAGGCTTCCGATTGTAAGAAATTTATTGCTGCTTTATACACTCCGTTTCTTCGATTATAAATCATCATGCCTAATCATTCCCCAAAAAAGTTTGGAAAATTATTCACAGTTACCCGTTTTTTATAGCACGTGTTTCAAAAGCCCACGTTCGGGGTTTACGAAACATGGTTTCAATTTTAAGCACATTTTTACTGCTTTATATACTCCGTTTCTTCGACCCTCTATAATAAATCATCATGCCNTGTAAGAAATTTATTGCTGCTTTATACACCCCGTTTCTTCGATTATAAATCATCATGCCTAATCATTCCCCAAAAAAGTTTGGAAAACATTCACAGTTACCCGTTTTTTATAGCACGTGCTTCAAAAGCCCACGTTCGGAGTTTACGAAACAGGGTTTCAATTTTAAGCACATTTTTACTGCTTTATATACTCCGTTTCTTCGACCCTCTATAATAAATCATCAAGCCTAATCATTCGCCATAAAAGTTTTGAGAAACATGGATAGTTACTCGGTTTTTTTAGCACGTTTTTCAAACATCCCGGTTTGGGGTTTGCGACTTAGGGTTACGATTTCAAGCACTATTTTTTTTTTATACACTCTGGTTGTTTAGTATTCTCTTGTAAAAGATCATGCTTGATCACTCCCCATAAAAGTTTCTTAAAATATGGTCTGTTACTCGGTTTTTTTAGCACGTGTCGGTTTGGAGTTTGTGAATTAGGCTTTCGATTGTAAGAAATTTATTGCTGCTTTATGCACTCCGTTTCTTCGATTATAAATCATCATGCCTAATCATTCCCCAAAAAAGTTTGGAAAACATTCACAGTTACCCGTTTTTTATAGCACGTGCTTCAAAAGCCCACGTTCGGGGTTTACGAAACAGGGTTTCAATTTTAAGCACATTTTTACTGCTTTATATACTCCGTTTCTTCGACCCGCTATAATAAATCATCATGCCTAATCATTCGCCATAAAAGTTTTGAGAAACATGGATAGTTACTCGGTTTTTTTAGCACAATTCAAACGTCCCGGTTTGGGGTTTGCGACTTAGGGTTACGATTTCAAGCATTATTTTTCTGCTTTATACACTCTGTTTCTTCAACATTCTCTTGTAAAAGATCATGCTTTATCACTCCCCATATATGTTTCTTAAATATATGGTCTGTTACTCGGTTTTTTTAGCACGTGTCGGTTTGGCGTTTGTGAATTAGGCTTTCGATTGTAAGAAATTTATTGCTGCTTTATGCACTCCGTTTCTTCGATTATAAATCATCATGCCTAATTATTCCCCAAAAAAGTTTGGAAAACATTCACAGTTACCCGTTTTTTATAGCACGTGTTTCAAAAGCCCACGTTCGGGGTTTACGAAACAGGGTTTCAATTTTAAGCACATTTTTACTGCTTTATATACTCCGTTTCTTCGACCCTCTATAATAAATCATCATGCCTAATCATTCGCCATAAAAGTTTTGTGAAACATGGATAGTTACTCGGTTTTTTTAGCACGTTTTTCAAACGTCCCGGTTAGGGGTTTGCGACTTTGGGTTACGATTTCAAGCACTATTTTTCTGCTTTATACACTCTGTTTCTTCGACATTCTCTTGTAAAAGATCATGCTTGATCACTCCCCATAAAAGTTTCTTAAATATATGGTCTGTTACTCGGTTTTTTTAGCACGTGTCGGTTTGGCGTTTGTGAATTAGGCTTTCGATTGTAAGAAATTTATTGCTGCTTTATACACTCCGTTTCTTCGATTATAAATCATCATGCCTAATCATTCCCCAAAAAAGTTTGGAAAACATTCACAGTTACCCGTTTTTTATAGCACGTGTTTCAAAAGCCCACGTTCGTGGTTTACAAAACAGGGTTTCAATTTTAAGCACATTTTTACTGCTTTATATACTCCGTTTCTTCGACCCGCTATAATAAATCATCATGCCTAATCATTCGCCATAAAAGTTTTGAGAAACATGGATAGTTACTCGGTTTTTTTAGCACGTTTTTCAAACGTCCCGGTTTGGGGTTTGCGAAATAGGGTTACGATTTCAAGCACTATTTTTCTGCTTTATACACTCTGTTTCTTCGACATTCTCTTGTAAAAGATCATGCTTGATCACTCCCCATAAAAGTTTCTTAAAATATGGTCTGTTACTCGGTTTTTTTAGCACGTGTAGGTTTGGAGTTTGTGAATTAGGCTTTCGATTGTAAGAAATTTATTGCTGCTTTATGCACTCCGTTTCTTCGATTATAAATCATCATGCCTAATCATTCCCCAAAAAAGTTTGGAAAACATTCACAGTTACCCGTTTTTTATAGCACGTGCTTCAAAAGCCCACGTTCGGGGTTTACGAAACAGGGTTTCAATTTTAAGCACATTTTTACTGCTTTATATACTCCGTTTCTTCGACCCTCTATAATAAATCATCATGCCTAATCATTCGCCATAAAAGTTTTGAGAAACATGGATAGTTACTCGGTTTTTTTAGCACGTTTTTCAAACGTCCCGGTTTGGGGTTTGCGACTTTGGGTTACGATTTCAAGCACTATTTTTCTGCTTTATACACTCTGTTTCTTCGACATTCTCTTGTAAAAGATCATGCTTGATCACTCCCCATAAAAGTTTCTTAAAATATGGTCTGTTACTCGGTTTTTTTAGCACGTGTCGGTTTGGCGTTTGTGAATTAGGCTTTCGATTGTAAGAAATTTATTGCTGCTTTATACACTCCGTTTCTTCGATTATAAATCATCAAGCATAATCATTCCCCAAAAAAGTTTGGAAAACATTCACAGTTACCCGTTTTTTATAGCACGTGTTTCAAAAGCCCACGTTCGGGGTTTACGAAACAGGGTTTCAATTTTAAGCACATTTTTACTGCTTTATATACTCCGTTTCTTCGACCCTCTATAATAAATCATCCTGCCTAATCATTCGCCATAAAAGTTTTGAGAAACATGGATAGTTACTCGGTTTTTTAGCGAGTTTTTCAAAAGTCCCGACTTGGGGTTTGCGACTTAGGGTTACGATTTCAAGCACTATTTTTCTGCTTTATACACTCTGTTTCTTCGACATTCTCTTGTAAAAGATCATGCTTGATCACTCCCCATAAAAGTTTCTTAAAATATGGTCTGTTACTCGGTTTTTTTAGCACGTGTGGGTTTGGCGTTTGTGAATTAGGCTTTCGATTGTAAGAAATTTATTGCTGCTTTATACACTCCGTTTCTTCGATTATAAATCATCATGCCTAATCATTCCCCAAAAAAGTTTGGAAAACATTCACAGTTACCCGTTTTTTATAGCACGTGCTTCAAAAGCCCACGTTCGAGGTTTACGAAACAGGGTTTCAATTTTAAGCACATTTTTACTGCTTTATATACTCTGTTTCTTCGACCCTCTATAATAAATCATCATGCCTAATCATTCGCCATAAAAGTTTTGAGAAACATGGATAGTTACTCGGTTTTTTAGCACGTTTTTCAAACGTCCCGGTTTGGGGTTTGCGACTTAGGGTTACGATTTCAAGCACTATTTTTCTGCTTTATACACTCTGTTTCTTCCACATTCTCTTGTAAAAGATCATGCTTGATCACTCCCCATAAAAGTTTCTTAAAATATTGTCTGTTACTCGTTTTTTTTAGCACGTGTCGGTTTGGCGTTTGTGAATTAGGCTTTCGATTGTAAGAAATTTATTGCTGCTTTATACACTCCGTTTCTTCGATTATAAATCATCATGCCTAATCATTCCCCAAAAAAGTTTGGAAAACATTCACAGTTACCCGTTTTTTATAGCACGTGTTTCAAAAGCCCACGTTCGGGGTTTACGAAACAGGGTTTCAATTTTAAGCACATTTTTACTGCTTTATATACTCCGTTTCTTCGACCCTCTATAATAAATCATCATGCCTAATCATTCGCCATAAAAGTTTTGAGAAACATGTATAGTTACAAGGTTTTTTAGCACGTTTTTCAAACGTCCCGGTTTGGGGTTTGCGACTTAGGGTTACGATTTCAAGCA
>NW_019272968.1:7401-9004 GCF_002738345.1 Cucurbita maxima
ATCATCATGCCTAATCATTCCCCAAAAACGTTTGGAAAACATTCACAGTTACTCGTTTTTTATAGCACGTGTTTCAAAAGCGCACGTTCGGGGTTTACGAAACAGGGTTTCAATTTTAAGCAAATTTTTACTGCTTTATATACTCCGTTTCTTCGACCCGCTATAATAAATCATCATGCCTAATCATTCGCCATAAAAGTTTAGAGAAACATGGATAGTTACTCGGTTTTTTTAGCGAGTTTTTCAAACGTCCCGGTTTGGGGTTTGCGACTTAGGGTTACGATTTCAAGCACTATTTTTCTGCTTTATACACTCTGTTTCTTCGACATTCTCTTGTAAAAGATCATGCTTGATCACTCCCCATAAAAGTTTCTTAAAATATGGTCTGTTACTCGGTTTTTTTAGCACGTGTGGGTTTGGCGTTTGTGAATTGGGCTTTCGATTGTAAGAAATTTATTGCTGCTTTATACACTCCGTTTCTTCGATTATAAATCATCATTCCTAATCATTCCCCAAAAAATTTGGAAAACATTCACAGTTACCCGTTTTTTATAGCACGTGTTTCAAAAGCCCACGTTCGGGGTTTACGAAACAGGGTTTCAATTTTAAGCACATTTTTACTGCTTTATATACTGTGTTTCTTCGACCCTCTATAATAAATCATCATGCCTAATCATTCGCCATAAAAGTTTTGAGAAACATTGTTTCTTCGACCCTCTATAATAAATCATCATGCCTAATCATTCGCCATAAAAGTTTTGAGAAACATGGTTTCTTCGACCCTCTATAATAAATCATCATGCCTAATCATTCGCCATAAAAGTTTTGAGAAACATGGATAGTTACTCGGTTTTTTTAGCACGTTTTTCAAACTTCCCGGTTTGGGGTTTGCGACTTAGGGTTACGATTTCAAGCACTATTTTTCTGCTTTATACACTTTGTTTCTTCGACATTCTCTTGTAAAAGATCATGCTTGATCACACCGCATAAAAGTTTCTTAAAATATGGTCTGTTACTCGGTTTTTTTAGCACGTGTCGGTTTGGCGTTTGTGAATTAGGCTTTCGATTGTAAGAAATTTATTGCTGCTTTATACACTCCGTTTCTTCGATTATAAATCATCATGCCTAATCATTCCCCAAAAAAGTTTGGAAAACATTCACAGTTACCCGTTTTTTATAGCACGTGCTTCAAAAGCCCACGTTCGGGGTTTACGAAACAGGGTTTCAATTTTAAGCACATTTTTACTGCTTTATATACTCCGTTTCTTCGACCCTCTATAATAAATCATCATGCCTAATCATTCGCCATAAAAGTTTTGAGAAACATGGATAGTTACTCGGTTTTTTTAGCACGTTTTTCAAACGTCCCGGTTTGGGGTTTGCGACTTAGGGTTACGATTTCAAGCACTATTTTTCTGCTTTATACACTTTGTTTCTTCGACATTCTCTTGTAAAAGATCATGCTTGATCACACCGCATAAAAGTTTCTTAAAATATGGTCTGTTACTCGGTTTTTTTAGCACGTGTGGGTTTGGCGTTTGTGAATTGGGCTTTCGATTGTAAGAAATTTATTGCTGCTTTATACACTCCGTTTCTTCGATTA
>NW_019272969.1:0-8998 GCF_002738345.1 Cucurbita maxima
ATGTCGTCGAGCTGAGTCATAGAGGTGTACGACTCTCTATCCTAGGAAAAGTCTACAGAATCGAAAATCCGACTACTCTGATACCAATCTGTCAAGACCTGACTTTCAAGGCTTCAAAAGACCGAATCGTGACTAAAAAGACGAAATTGAAAACAAATAAAAAAATAAAAAAATAAAATAGAAGGTAACAATCCGGAAAATTTTAAAACAAGAAAAGGAAATCAAGGACGCCAAAATTAAATATAAAATCAAAGTAAAATGTTACAAATAGGAATTGCAAATATAAAATGAAATACAAAAGACTCCAAATATGAAAACGAACGAAGGACTCTAAAAGACCGACAAGGGACTAACGCTCTGGAACGACACCCCTCTGTGACAGTGCAACTCTCGAACACCTTCCCGTATCGACTGGTACCTGAAAAAAAAAAAAGGAAGAAAGGGGTGAGTATAAAAATATACTCAGTAAGCAACCTACTTGTTGGCTCTTTTCGCATCCTTAACTTAGTGAGTATACACAGTTTTATCTCTAGATTTTAGTGAGTGCAAATCATGCTACAACTCTCTTTTCTGTATCTTAAGAGGTTTGCCTATCTTATGCAGTGAAATGATCAGTGTCCTGAGGTGAGGCGCGACCTCATAAGTAAATCTGAGGGGATCATATGGCTGGATCTGAATATGTGACTCTCTCTGAACATCATCCGTGGAGGTTAGTTGACGACCCTCACATGGGAACATACATCCACTAAACGGGGTGCGACCCCCTGTGTGTCGGTCAGCTACTGAGTTATCCTACGTGGCTCCACTTCCCCTGCTCAGGGACGGGTTTCTACGGCCCAAGAAACCTGTTCAGAATACCCCTTAGCTATCACCACTAGGTCTGGGCACCTTTCACACTTCCCTATCCGGATCTACCAAGCTCAACGATCTCCGTACCGGAGCTCTGTCTCGACGGTACGGTATCAGAGCAGAGAGGGAAGTGGAGGTTCTGATGACACTATCCACACTGCTAAACTCTAGCGGGCTACCTACAGTTACCGTGGTGACCTACTATTCTTTCTAGGGTGGAACTTGGTGGCTTAGACTTAGATTCATGCATCTTTAGGATTCTCGTGCAAGGTCTCACAAACCTATCAGGTTTCGAATTTTGGGCTCTGGATCCGCCGGTAATCGTTTCGCGGGTCAAAATGCACGGTATTCTAGAGGTCCCCCAATCTAGGGTCTCAACTAGCCTACCTAGTCACAAATACCCTAATCTAAGCTCATAATTTCTCCCTGTTCATCAAGAAAGATAACACAAGCCATCATCATGTATAGGAGTTAACACGCAGCAGTTCATGCAATATTAACAAACATGCTCAACGGGAAGATAACGTCCACCTTTACCTGGAGCGCAGATTTCACAAGTTTTCCATCCTCCTCATGCATACATACTTTATCAGAATCTCAATCAAAACAGATTTAATAAATATTTCATATCTAGCTTTCCTTAATCATTTTATTTGCACAGTTTTCGTACTAATATGCTAAGTTCGGCTAGCTAATTTTATGGGTGGTAGCAGGCATGCATGTTCCTAGCGGTTCCTACAAGTATTGCTCGTGGGAATTCAAATGGCTACTTACATGGTTGACGCGTGCCTTCCCAAGCTCGAATCATTTGCCGGAAAAGGTTCCAAAAATTCTGGAATTTCCTTGATAGGTTCTAATTCACATAAAAATAGGATCAGAGTTGAAATCGAGGCAAAGAACAAGCAAACGGAGGTCGAATGGAGGGATAACGGTCACTCACTCTCCTACACACGCGCTGACACGCTCTAGAGGGTGTACTACGCGTGACTTCCCACGCAGTCGCAGGCTAGCGACCGGTCGGGCCGGTTCGAGTGGTTCGAACTCAGGCCGACCCGATTGCGCGCGCCTGATGCGCTTCTCCAGCCTGCGGTCGCCACGTGTCGCTCGTCGGTCCTGCCGCGCTCCTCCGTACGTCGGCCGACATGTGGCGGCGATTCCTCCTCTCTCTTCTTGCGTTTTTTTCCAATTTTCCAGAAACGTGAGTTTTGGCGTTTTCGATCCATTTTCTTCTGATTTTTATATCTTCCAATCCATAATCCGAATCAACAAGTTCTCTTCATGAATATTATAGATCTCATACTCTATTTCTACAATATATTTTTCTTGTATTTTTTTTTGGTAATCACAGGTCTTATTATTTGAGTTCGAACTTGGGGAAAAACACGAGTTCTTACCGAAAATAACGTTTTCTTGAAACTCCAATTTTCGTCCAGAAACTTCAAAAGACCTGTGTGAATCTTATTTTAGTTACATACCTCAAAAACTCCAGATCTAACGCTCATGAAATTTCTTAGATCTAGATAAAATCAAAACACGAAGTTCAGAATCTTACTTTGTCCGTTCTTAGATTTTCTTGCTGGAATGAGTGGATCCACCACCCAAACTTCTTTTCTAGCACCGAGAGGAGTATTGCTTCGAAGTTTCTTGCCTTGGATTAGATCTCCAACAACAGTTTGTCTTCTCTACTATTCCTCTCTCCCAAACCCTAACTTCTTCTCCTTTCTCTTTTCTCCTTTCTCTCTCTCTTTTTCTTTTCTTTCTTTTTCTACACCCTTTTGCCCATATGTTGTTATTTTATTTATTTTATTTATTTATTTATTTATCAAAAAATTCGAGTATTACTTCTTATCTATTTTTCTTTGTCTTATCTATTTTTATTTCCAGTTCAATGCCAAGAAAATATGATAAATATAGTCAAGAACCATTTATAACACTGCCTTAATGTGCTTGAGATAATTTGTGCTAATTAAGGAGAAAATATAGAAAATCAAACAGTCTCATTTGTGGTTTCCTTTATTTTTTTAATTAAAATTAGGACAGCTTTGTTTTTCATCTCAATCAAAAATAGCAAATAAAAAAGAATCGATATTTATAACTATGCAACACATACGAATATCCAAACTCAAAACTCTCATAGCATTTAATCTTTTGCATGGATATTAACCTTAAATTACCTTCCCAAAGAGGATTAAGAGCTTGTTCCACACAACTTTTTTTTGGGTGTATAATGAACAAAAACCTAAATGGCTAAGCATCAACAAAAGAGCCTCGAGTATCTAAAGAAAAATTGAAGGATCCATTATTATTAATACACGTTTTGCAGGATCCAAGATACAAGCTATAGGGAGCAAAGGGCAAGAACCATGGAGCGAATGACAAGTGGCTATCTACAATTATCAAACAAACTAAGTTTTAAATGTTCATTGCAAGTCAAGAGATGACGTTTGAGCGAAAGCATTTTGGACAAGCATGCCCGATTCAACTAGAGCTTCACAATGAACTTTTGGCGTACGACTTTATTTTGGTGCAATTTTAATGGTTAGAATGGACATGCTTCATTTGAGGATTTTGGCCCGGGAACTAGTATTAGCTTTCTCCACGGTGTGACTTTAAAAACTGCATTTATGTAGCATTTGATGATGGATTTTACTTGAGAAATATTCCTTCGGGTATCTTTGAATTATACACCCTTGGAAAAAATGAAATAAAATCCCCGAACCACAAAAACCTGCTTTTTTATTCTTTTATGTTGGATTGCTCACCCATGTAGTAATTCAACATAGTGTTGTTGGGTTTCTTTATAGACCTAAGATTTTGTATATTTGAAATTTACAGTACTGAGAGGAATCTTTTGGGATATCAGAATTCTTTTAATGTTTATAATTTGATCGGGTTTTGAGCTTCTAATTGCAATGACTCATACCCAAGATTCGAAATATGAATTTGGTACTTAATGGCCCTAGGATTCCCGTGACGATATGGTCAGGTTACTTACTCCTCGCTTCTAATAGTAAAAACTATGAACGCAAACCAACATGAGTCCTTCTAACACGTTTTGTCCTCAATCACGTGTTTGCTACAAAAATTCTCAAAAGGTCACCCATCATAAAATTGCTCTAGTTGAATTCGGAGTTCCTATAGTTGAAACACCAAAAAGGAAAGTGCACCTTTTTGATATAGGTAGTAACTTTCAATTCTTTTTAAGATTTTCTCATTCATCTATACTCTTGATTGCTTTCCTTCGAATGTCATCTTTACTCATTCATGTACTCTCTTTGTCCGAGACTAGAGGCCACCCCTATGATGATAGAGATAGATAGTTTCCTAAATAATGATTGTTTGTGTTTTCATTTGCATGGCCCCCTATAGTGGGGCCACTTACTTAGCATTCTTTGAAATACTCAAGCCGTGTGCCACATTATTTTTCAGATCAAGGCAAGGCGCACTTTTACGGAGGACGGTTGCTTCACGAGCAGAGACTATGACACGTGCATAGGGTAGATTCATATTTAAATTTCTAGGTTTAGGTTAGAATAGGTTGTTATGCATTTCATTGTTTTAAATTATTTTGTATTTCTCTTATTTTCTCGTAATTTCAGTATTTCGTATTTAAATACGTAAGGACATGGGTGTGTTTTCTAGAGAATAGTTGTTTTAAGCGTTTTTCGAAGTTTATGTAATAAATGATGGTTATGCGAATGTCATAGAAAAATAATAATAATAATAATAATAATAATAAATAAATAAATAATAAATAAAGATATAAGCCAACAAAAATAATTATAAAAAAATATTTAAAATAACAATAATAAATAAATAAATAAACCAAAAAAAAAAAAAAACCTTTCCTCACTCCTCTCCACTAACATCTCATCCCATCCCACAATTATCTGTCCTTAAGCCATCTTTAAGAAAACTGAAAAACAACATATTGGAGTAAAAAAATGAGAATGGTCTTTACCGAGTTGAGACTTTCTGTAGATTTACTTGAAGATAGATTTAATAAATATAATATATATTAAATCTTCATTTTCTTTTATTTTTTTTAGAAATCATAGTCAATTATAGTTAGATGTTCATTAAATTATTACAATGGTTTAGCTTTGAGTTAGAAATTAAGTGTCAATCATTATACGAATTCTAGTAAATCTTCAATTATTACAATTGTTTAGCTCTGAGTTAGAAATTAAGTGTCAATCATTATACGAATTCTAGTAAATCTCACTAATATAAGATTAAATTTATATCAGTAGTCAAATGAATAGATTAAAAATAGAATGACCAAGAAAATTTGTGAACAGTAAACATAAGGAAAGATTTGGAAACAGGGATTCACTATAAATTTGTTATACATGAGAACAAAATTAAAAGGCAACATAGTAAATACAGATATAAAAAACAGTAAGCCTTAGAAATTAAAAACCACAAACTAAATATAGAGAGAAAGATAAATACATATGGGAGTAAAGCACAGAATAATTTGAAATAACTCTATCTATTTTTTTTATACTACAAGAACCATGGAAAATAAATTTTTTTAATAAAAATATAATTATAGAAAATCATTTCAAGACTTTTAACAATGTAACCGTGTAAATTAGAGAAATAATTTTATAGAATTCAAACTTGAAACTGATGTCATGGGCTCACATAGGTTGACTTGAATTTCAAAGGACAGAATCTAACTTTCATTAAATATATATTCGGGACAACAACTTAAGCTAACCAGGTAAGTGGTCTTACTATCGGCATGGTTATACTTGATGTTGACACGTGCCTGTGGTTCTGCACGTGTCATATATACTGATATGTGTGAATTATCTGTGAATCAGTATGCTTATATTATGTTTATGTTATGTTATAATATGTGAATTGTATGATACTAATTGTGGTACGATGTGTTTAAGGATATGTTTGAGATTGGATACAAGAAGGATGCACAAAACAAAATGTAACGATAGGAGTAAGATACGTTCATGAAACGTTAAGGTTAAGTTACATACCGGAGTGCTATGGATAGGAGAGATTGATGAAAGAATATGGTTAGGATATGGGTAGACAGGGATAAGTTTGTGATAGATTGATAGAACGATAGCATTAGGGTAAGTTCCTGTGATGATATGACTAAGGTACGTTCACGTAACGATATGACTGTGATAGGTATAAGAACGTTTAGGCTACGATAAGTTAGGAACGATATGACCACGAAGTGTTTACGATATGACATGTTTATGAACAATATATTGTGATGTGAGGTGTTATGTTTAGATTTTTTTGTGTGACCACGAAGGTAATTGTTGAATGAATTGCACGTTATGAAATGACATGTTAAAAGCATGGAGTGTTATGTTATGTTTTCTAAATTGTATATATACAATATGTTATGAATGACATGCTATCACGATAAATGAAATGAAATGTAACCCCGTTAGGATTATGTATGATGCGTAAAGTTAAGAATGCGAAATGACATGTTAAGCATGGAAGATGATAGCAGGGTTATATTCATTAATGACAAAACTAGAAATGTTGGGGGCCTCATGCATTATGTGTGCTCATGCATTTAGGGGAATACCCCTATTCAATCACGAGGGTACAGACGCGTACATCCAATGGCAAGACAATGATTGTTATGTTTTACATACCGTTGTCGTGACGGTTACTAGTTCTAACGAGTGTTCGACCTAAGGAGCTTCCAGAGTATGCTCGCCCAAGGCAAGTGGCTCAGTGGTGTGTGAACCGACTAGTGAGCCCATACTCGCATGTATGGGTTGTGTGTAGAATATAGCCCAAATTACCCGTTAGTACAGTACCGTTAAAATAGATTAAAAGAATAGGTCCCGTCATTGCATTCACATGTTCTTGCATGGATATTAACCTTAAATTAAAACTCTCATAACATTTAATCTTTTGCATGGATATTAACCTTAAATTACCTTCCCAAAGAGGATTAAGAGCTTGTTCAACACAAGTTTTTTTTGGTATATAATGAACCAAAACCCTAGTGGAAATGGGCAAAAGTGAGTATGGATTTCATATCAGGATTGCCTAAGACTCGACGAGGTTTTAATGTGATCTGGGTCATTGTTGATAGACTCACAAAAACAGCTCACTTTATCCCGGGTAAAAGCACATTTCGAGTGGATCGATGGGCTCAGTTATACGTTCGAGAAATAGTTCGTTTGCATGGCGTGCCTACTTCCATTGTGTCTGATCGCGATGCTAGGTTTACCTCTCAGTTTTGGAATGGTTTACTGAAAGCCTTAGGCACCTAACTTCGTTTCATTACGACCTTCCATCCTCAGACAGATGGACAAACAAAGAGGTTGAATCAAGTATTAGAGGACATGCTCAGGGCGTGTATAATGGATTTCGCTGGTTGTTCGGATGAACACCTACCCCTCATGGAGTTTGCCTATAACAACAATTATCAAGCAACGATTCAGATGGTCCTGTTTGAGGCCTTGTATGGGAGGAGGTTCTGGACACCAGTGTTTTGGGAAGAGGTTGGAACCCAACAACTTATGGGACCGAAATTGGTTCAGGTCACAAACGCGGCAGTCCAGAAAATCAGATCAAGGATACTTACTGCACAAAGTTGACAAAAGAGTTACGTCGACACTCGAAGAAAGGACATCGAGTTTGCGGTGGGCTAACATGTTTTCCTAAAGGTAGCACCCATGAGAAAGTGTTAAGATTCGAGAAAAAGGGTAAACTTAGCCCTAGGTTCGTAGGTCCCTTCGAAATCCTTAAGAGGATTGGTGCTGTAGCGTACAGGTTGGTGTTGCCACCCACTGTTGCCACTGTGCATAACGTATTTCATGTATCCATGTTGAGAAAGTACACGCCAGACCCCACGCACATCATTGAGGACGAAGCACTTCGGCTTCGTGAGGATCTATCTTACGAAGAGGCCCCAATCAAAATTATATCTCGAGATGTCAAGCGATTGCGAAACAAGGAGATTCCCCTTGTCAAAGTCTTGTGGGGTAATCATCTGGATAGTGAGGCTACCTGGGAGCGGGATGATGATGTTAGGAAGTCTTGCCTTAAACTCTTTCAGGAACAACCAACTTTCGGAGACAAAAGTTCTTAAGGAGGGGAGAATTTGTAACACCCTAAGCCTAACAGGTACAATTAGCTCTATCCTTGTGATTAGCACCTTTTTAACCATTGTGAGTTTCTAGATTTTATTGTAGAACTTAGAGTGTTATTTTCAAATCGGTGCAGAAGAAAGAAATGCTCGTGATGCATCAAGTAACTTAAAAAAAAAATTAAAAAATGGTAATGTAATTGAAATTTTAATCAAAGTCAACGGGGAAAAAGGTAATTTTGCCCCATACATATAACTTTGAGGGGGTCTCGTTAGACCTGGAAGAAGGGAAAAGAAAAAGAAAAGAATAAAAAAAAATAATAAAAAATAGAAAGAGAAAGAAATGAATAGTTAGGGTTTTTAAGAAGAGGAAGAAGAGGGAGAAGAGGGAGAAGAGGGAGAAACGCCCTAAAACCGAATTGAAGCACCCTCAATCTTAGGTCTCCTACTAGAGCTACTCAGAGTATCAAGAGGAGTGGTCTGAGCGTTGGATGATTCGTTTCCAGCAAGAAACGGGCAAGAATGCGAGGTGAGTCCGCGATCTCTCTTGTTTCAAGATTTCACCATAAATCGGAGAGTTTTAGATGATTTAAACCTTAATAATCTAGTTGCAATACTTTAGGTGAGGAGTCTTGTAAGTTTTTAGAGGAAAACAAAATCGAGAATCCGTCCTACTTCGGTAAGAAACTGAATTTTTCTTAGTTTTCGACTTCATTTATTAAGTATTGTGAGTATCAAAAAATACAATAAAAATATATCTGGATAGGCGAACTTGAGATCTTAAATTCTTATGAAGGAATCAATTTAATTCGAGTTACAGTTTGGAAGATAGAAAAATCCAAAATAAATAGGTTGATATAGAATTTGACCAGAATCTTGAAATTGGATGAACTCAGGCAATTGGCGACGAACACGGGGTCGCCGGAATGTGAGGACACGTATCAAGCAACTGGTGCAGAGACACTTCTGGTGCCTCCGCTGACACGCGTCAGACTATTGACCCAAAAACTCGTCCCGCGCTCTGTGAAGCAACCCGACGACCTGCGGTCCAACCCG
>NW_019272970.1:0-8124 GCF_002738345.1 Cucurbita maxima
TGAGGAATGATAAGGCTCGATGATTTATCATATTAATTCTAAGAAACAGAGTGCATAAAACTGTCAACAGAGTTCTTCAAATCGAACCCTACTTGGAAACCCAAATCGTGGAAGTTTGAAATAGGTGCTAAAAAAACCGAGTCACGATCGTCGTTTTTCGAAAGTTTTGTGTGGAATGATAAGGCTTGATGATTTATCATATTATTTCTAAGAAACGAAGTGCATAATCCGTCAACAGAGTTCTTCAAATCGAACCCTACTTGGAAACCCAAATCGTGGAAGTTTGAAGTAGGTGCTAAAAAAACCGAGTCACGATCGTCGTTTTTCGAAAGTTTTGTGTGGAATGATAAGGCTTGATGATTTATCATATTATTTCTAGGAAACGGAGTGCATAAAACCGTCAACAGAGTTCTTCAAATCGAACCCTACTTCGAAAACCCAAATCGTGGAAGTTTGAAGTACGTGCTAAAACTACCGAGACACGATCGTCGTTTTTCGAAGGTTTTGTGAGGAATGATAAGGCTTGATGATTTAAAATATTATTTCTAAGAAACGGAGTGCATAAAACCGTCAACAGAGTTCTTCAAATCGAACCCTACTTCGAAAACCCAAATCGTGGAAGTTTGAAGTACGTGCTAAAACTACCGAGACACGATCGTCGTTTTTCGAAGGTTTTGTGAGGAATGATAAGGCTTGATGATTTATCATATTATTTCTAAGAAACGGAGTGCATAAAACCGTCAACAGAGTTCTTAAAATCGAACCCTACTTCGAAAACCCAAATCGTGGAAGTTTGAAGTACGTGCTAAAACTACCGAGACACGATCGTCGTTTTTCGAAGGTTTTGTGAGGAATCATAAGGCTTCATGATTTATCATATTATTTATAAGATACGGCGTGCAAAAAACCGTCAACAGTGTTCTTCAAATCGAACCCTACTTCGGAAATCCAAATCTTGAAAATTTGACGTACGTGCTAAAAAAACTGAGTCACGATCGTCGTTTTTCGAAAGTTTTGTGAGGAATGATAAGGCTTGATGATTTAAAATATTATTTCTAAGAAACGGAGTGCATAAAACCATCAACAGAGTTCTTCAAATCGAATCCTACTTGGAAACCCAAATCGTGGAAGTTTGAAGTAGGTGCTAAAAAAACCGAGTCACGATCGTCGTTTTTCGAAAGTTTTGTGTGGAATGATAAGGCTTGATGATTTATCATATTATTTCTAAGAAACGGAGTGCATAAAACCGTCAACAGAGTTCTTCAAATCGAACCCTACTTCGGAAACCCAAATCGTGGAAGTTTGAAGTACGTGCTAAAAAAACCGAGTCACGATCGTCGTTTTTCGAAAGTTTTGTGAGGAATGATAAGGCTTGATGATTTATCATATTATTTCTAAGAAACGGAGTGCATAAAACCGTCAACAGAGTTCTTCAAATCGAACCCTACTTCGCAAACCCAAATCGTGGAAGTTTGAAGTACGTGCTAAAAAAACCGAGTCACGATCGTCGTTTTTCGAAAGTTTTGTGAGGAATGATAAGGCTTGATGATTTATCATATTATTTCTAAGAAACGGAGTGCATAAAACCGTCAACAGAGTTCTTCAAATCGAACCCTACTTCGGAAACCCAAATCGTGGAAGTTTGAAGTACGTGCTAAAAAAACCGAGTCACGATCGTCGTTTTTCGAAAGTTTTGTGAGGAATGATAAGGCTTGATGATTTATCATATTATTTCTAAGAAACGGAGTGCATAAAACCGTCAACAGTGTTCTTCAAATCGAACCCTACTTCGGAAACCAAAATCGTGGAAGTTTGAAGTACGTGCTAAAAAAATCGAGTCACAATCGTCGTTTTTCGAAAGTTTTGTGAGGAATGATAAGGCTTGATTATTTATCATATTATTTCTAAGAAACGGAGTGCATAAAACCGTCAACAGAGTTCTTCAAATCGAACCCTACTTCGCAAACCCAAATCGTGGAAATTTAAATTACGTGCTAAAAATACCGAGTCACGATCGTCGTTTTTCGAAAGTTTTGTGAGGAATGATAAGGCTTGATGATTTATCATATTATTTCTAAGAAACGGAGTGCATAAAACCGTCAACAGAGTTCTTCAAATCGAACCCTACTTCGGAAACCCAAATCGTGGAAGTTTGAAGTACGTGCTAAAAAAACCGAGTCACGATCGTCGTTTTTCGAAAGTTTTGTGAGGAATGATAAGGCTTGATGATTTATCATATTATTTCTAAGAAACGGAGTGCATAAAACCGTCAACAGAGTTCTTCAAATCGAACCCTACTTTGCAAACCGAAATCTCGGAAGTTTGAAGTACGTGCTAAAAAAACCGAGTCACGATCGTCGTTTTAAAAAAGTTTTTTGAGGAATGATAAGGCTCGATGATTTATCATATTAATTCTAAGAAACAGAGTGCATAAAACTGTCAACAGAGTTCTTCAAATCGAACCCTACTTGGAAACCCAAATCGTGGAAGTTTGAAGTAGGTGCTAAAAAAACCGAGTCACGATCGTCGTTTTTCGAAAGTTTTGTGTGGAATGATAAGGCTTGATGATTTATCATATTATTTCTAAGAAACGGAGTGCGTAAAACCGTCAACAGAGTTCTTCAAATCGAACCCTACTTCGGAAACCCAAATCGTGGAAGTTTGAAGTACGTGCTAAAAAAACCGAGTCACGATCGTCGTTTTTCGAAAGTTTTGTGAGGAATGATAAGGCTTGATGATTTATCATATTATTTCTAAGAAACGGAGTGCATAAAACCGTCAACAGAGTTCTTCAAATCGAACCCTACTTCGGAAACCCAAATCGTGGAAGTTTGAAGTACGTGCTAAAAAAACCGAGTCACGATCGTCGTTTTTCGAAAGTTTTTTCAGGAATGATAAGGCTTGATTATTTAGAATATTATTTCTAAGAAACGGAGTGCATAAAACCGTCAACAGAGTTCTTCAAATCGAACCCTACTTCGGAAACCCAAATCGTGGAAGTTTGAAGTACGTGCTAAAAAAACCGAGTCACGATCGTCGTTTTTCGAAAGTTTTGTGAGGAATGATAAGGCTTGATGATTTATCATATTATTTCTAAGAAACGGAGTGCATAAAACCGTCAACAGAGTTCTTCAAATCGAACCCTACTTCGGAAACCCAAATCTAGGAAGTTTTAAGTACGTGCTAAAAAAACCGAGTCACGATCGTCGTTTTTCGAAAGTTTTGTCAGAAATGATAAGGCTTGATTATTTAGTATATTATTTCTAAGAAACGGAGCGCATAAAACCGTCAACAGAGTTCTTCAAATCGAACCCTACTTCGGAAACCCATATCTGGGAAGTTTGAAGTACATGCTAAAAAAACAAAATCACGATTGTCGTTTTTCGAAAGTTTTGTGAGAAATGATAAGGCTTTATGATTTAGAATAATATTTTCAAGAAACGGAGTGCATAAAACCGTCAAGAGAGTTTTTCAGATCGAACCCTACTTCGGAAACCCAAATCTGGGAAGTTTGAAGTACATGCTAAAAAAACCGAATCACGATCGTCGTTTTTCGAAAGTTTTGTGGGGAATGATAGGGCTTGATGATTTAGAATATTATTTCTAGGAAACGGAGTGCATAAAAGCGTCAACAGAGTTCTTCAAATCGCACCCTACTTCGGAAACCCAGATCTGGGAAGTTTGAAGTACGTGAAAAAAAAACCGAGTCACGATCGTCGTTTTTCGAAAGTGTTTTCAGGAATGATAAGGCTTGATGATTTAGAATATTATTTCTAAGNTCTAGGAAACGGAGTGCATAAAAGCGTCAACAGAGTTCTTCAAATCGAACCCTACTTCGGAAACCCAGATCTGGGAAGTTTGAAGTACGTGAAAAAAAAACCGAGTCACGATCGTCGTTTTTCGAAAGTGTTTTCAGGAATGATAAGGCTTGATGATTTAGAATATTATTTCTAACGATCGTCGTTTTTCGAAAGTGTTTTCAGGAATGATAAGGCTTGATGATTTAGAATATTATTTCTAAGAAACGGAGTGCATAAAACCGTCAACAGAGTTCTTCAAATCGAACCCTACTTCGGAAACCCAAATCTAGGAAGTTTGAAGTACGTGCTAAAAAAACCGAATCACGATCGTCGTTTTTCGAAAGTTTTGTGGGGAATGATAAGGCTTGATGATTTAGAATATTATTTCTAGGAAACGGAGTGCATAAAAGCGTCAACAGAGTTCTTCAAATCGAACCCTACTTCGGAAACCCAAATCTGTGAAGTTTGAAGTACGTGCAAAAAAAACCGAGTCACGATCGTCGTTTTTCGAAAGTTTTGTCAGAAATGATAAGGCTTGATGATTTAGTATATTATTTCTAAGAAACTGAGTGCATAAAACCGTCAACAGAGTTCTTCAAATCGAACCCTACTTCGGAAACCCAAATCTGGGAAGTTTGAAGTACGTGCTAAAAAAATTGAATCACGATCGTCGTTTTTGAAAGTTTTGTGAGGAATGATATGGCTTGATGATTTAGAATATTATTTCTAAGAAACGGAGTGCATAAAAGCGTCAACAGAGTTCTTCAAATCGAACCCTACTTCGGAAACCCAAATCTGGGAAGTTTGAAGTACGGGCAAAAAAAAACCGAGTCACGATCGTCATTTTTCGAAAGTTTTTTCAGGAATGATAAGGCTTGATGATTTAAAATATTATTTCTAAGAAATGGAGTGCATAAAACCGTCAACAGAGTTCTTCAAATCGAACCCTACTTCGGAAACCCAAATCTAGGAAGTTTGAAGTACGTGCTAAAAAAACCGAATCACGATCGTTGTTTTTCGAAAGTTTTGTGGGGAATGATAGGGCTTGATGATTTAGAATATTATTTCTAGGAAACGGAGTGCATAAAAGCGTCAACAGAGTTCTTCAAATCGAACCCTACTTCGGAAACCCAAATCTGGGAAGTTTGAAGTACGTGCAAAAAAAACCGAGTCACGATCGTTGTTTTTCGAAAGTTTTTTCCGGAATGATAAGGCTTGATGATTTAGAATATTATTTCTAAGAAACGGAGTGCATAAAACCGTCAACAGAGTTCTTCAAATCGAACCCTACTTCGGAAACCCAAATCTGGGAAGTTTGAAGTACGTGCTAAAAAAACCGAATCACGATCGTCGTTTTTCGAAAGTTTTGTGGGGAATGATAGGGCTTGATGATTTAGAATATTATTTCTAGGAAACGGAGTGCATAAAAGCGTCAACAGAGTTCTTCAAATCGAACCCTACTTCGGAAACCCAAATCTGGGAAGTTTGAAGTACGTGCTAAAAAAACCGAATCACGATCGTCGTTTTTCGAAATTTTTGTGGGGAATGATAGGGCTTGATGATTTAGAATATTATTTCTAGGAAACGGAGTGCATAAAAGCGTCAACAGAGTTCTTCAAATCGAACCCTACTCGGAAACCCAAATCTGGGAAGTTTGAAGTTAAAAGCGTCAACAGAGTTCTTCAAATCGAACCCTACTCGGAAACCCAAATCTGGGAAGTTTGAAGTACATGCTAAAAAAACTGAATCACGATCGTCGTTTTTCGAAAGTTTTGTGGGGAATGATAAGGCTTGATGATTTAGAATATTATTTCTAAGAAACGGAGTGCATAAAACCGCCAAGAGAGTTCTTCAAATCGAACCCTACTTCAATATTATTTCTAAGAAACGGAGTGCATAAAACCGCCAAGAGAGTTCTTCAAATCGAACCCTACTTCAGAAACCCAAAATCTTAAAAGTTTGAAGTACGTGCTAAAAAACCCGAGTCACGATCGTCGTTTTTCAAAAGTTTTTTGAGGAATGATAAGGCTTGATGATTTATCATATTATTTCTAAGAAACGGAGTGCATAAAACCATCAACAGAGTTCTTCAAATCGAGCCCTACTTCGGAAACCCAAATCTGGGAAGTTTGAAGTACGTGCAAAAAAAACCGAGTCACGATCGTCGTTTTTCGAAAGTTTTGTCAGAAATGATAAGGCTTGATGATTTAGAATATTATTTCTAAGAAACTGAGTGCATAAAACCGTCAACAGAGTTCTTCAATCGAACCCTACTTCGGAAACCCAAATCTGGGAAGTTTGAAGTACGTGCTAAAAAAACGAAATCACGATTGTCGTTTTTCGAAAGTTTTGTGAGGAATGATAAGGCTTGATGATTTAGAATATTATTTCTAAGAAACGGAGTGCATCGAAAGTTTTGTGAGGAATGATAAGGCTTGATGATTTAGAATATTATTTCTAAGAAACGGAGTGCATTAAACCGTCAACAGAGTTCTTCAAATCGAACCCTACTTCGGAAACCCATATCTGGGAAGTTTGAAGTACGTGCTAAAAAAACAAAATCACGATTGTCGTTTTTCGAAAGTTTTGTGAGAAATGATAAGGCTTTATGATTTAGAATAATATTTTCAAGAAACGGAGTGCATAAAAGCGTCAAGAGAGTTTTTCGGATCGAACCCTACTTCGGAAACCCAAATCTGGGAAGTTTGAAGTACGTGCAAAAAAACCGAGTCACGATCGTCGTTTTTCGAAAGTTTTTTCAGGAATGATAAGGCTTGATTATTTAGAATATTATTTCTAAGAAACGGAGTGCATAAAACCGTCAACAGAGTTCTTAAAATCGAACCCAACTTCGAAAACCCAAATCGTGGAAGTTTGAAGTACGTGCTAAAAATACCGAGACAAGATCGTCGTTTTTCGAAGGTTTTGTGAGGAATGATAAGGCTTCATGATTTATCATATTATTTTTAAGATACGGCGTGCATAAAACCGTCAACAGTGTTCTTCAAATCGAACCCTACTTCGGAAACCCAAATCTTGGAAGTTTGAAGTACGTGCAAAAAAAACCGAGTCACGATCGTCGTTTTTCGAAAGTTTTGTGAGGAATGATAAGGCTTGATGATTTAAAATATTATTTCTAAGAAACGGAGTGCATAAAACCGCCAACAGAGTTCTTCAAATCGAACTTTACTTGGAAACCCAAATCGTGGAAGTTTGAAGTACGTGCTAAAAAAACCGAGTCACGATTGTCGTTTGTCGAAAATTTTGTGAAGAATGATAAGGCTTGATGATTGATCATATTATTTCTAAAAAACGGAGTGCATAAAACCGTCAACAGAGTTCTTCAAATCGAACCCTACTTCGCAAACCCAAATCGTGGAAGTTTGAAGTACGTGCTAAAAAAACCGAGTCACGATCGTCGTTTTTCGAAAGTTTTGTGAGGAATGATAAGGCTTGATGATTTATCATATTATTTCAAAGAAACGAAGTGAATAAAACCGCCACCAGAGTTCTTCAAATCGAACCCTACTTCGGAAACCCAAATCGTGGAAGTTTGAAGTACGTGCTAAAAAAACCGAGTCACGATCGTCGTTTTTCGAATGTTTTGTGAGGAATGTTAAGGCTTGATGATTTATCATATTATTTCTAGGAAACGGAGTGCATAAAACCGTCAACAGAGTTCTTCAAATCGAACCCTACTTCGAAAACCCAAATCTGGGAAATTTGAATTACGTGCTAAAAAACCGAGTCACGATCGTCGTTTTACGAAAGTTTTGTGAGGAATGATAAGGCTTGATGATTTAGAATATTATTTCTAAGAAACGGAGTGCATAAAACCGTCAACAGAGTTCTTCAAATCGAACCCTACTTCGAAAACCCAAATCTGGGAAATTTGAATTACGTGCTAAAAAACCGAGTCACGATCGTCGTTTTTTGAAAGTTTTGTGAGGAATGATAAGGCTTGATGATTTAGAATATTATTTCTAAAAAACGGAGAGCATAAAACCGTCAACAGAGTTCTTCAAATCGAACCCAACTTTGGAAACCCAAATCTGGGAAGTTTGAAGTACGTGCTAAAAAAACCGAGTCACGATCGTCGTTTTACGAAAGTTTTGTGAGGAATAATAAGGCTTGATGATTTAGAATATTATTTCTAGGAAACGGAGTGCATAAAACCGTCAACAGAGTTCTTCAAATCGAACCCAACTTTGGAAACCCAAATCTGGGAAGTTTGAAGTACGTGCTAAAAAAACCGAGTCACGATCGTCGTTTTTCGAAAGTTTTGTGAGGAATGATAAGGCTTGATGATTTATCATATTATTTC
>NW_019272970.1:8496-8997 GCF_002738345.1 Cucurbita maxima
AAAAAACCGAGTCACGATCGTCGTTTTTCGAAAGTTTTGTGAGGAATGATAAGGCTTGATGATTTATCATATTATTTCTAAGAAACGGAGTGCATAAAACCGTCAACAGAGTTCTTAAAATCGAACCCTACTTTGAAAACCCAAATCGTGGAAGTTTGAAGTACGTGCTAAAAATACCGAGACACGATCGTCGTTTTTCGAAGGTTTTGTTAGGAACAATAAGGCTTCATGATTTATCATATTATTTTTAAGATACGGCGTGCATAAAACCGTCAACAGTGTTCTTCAAATCGAACCCTACTTCGGAAATCCAAATCTTGAAAATTTGACGTACGTGCTAAAAAAACTGAGTCACGATCGTCGTTTTTCGAAACTTTTGTGAGGAATGATAAGGCTTGATGATTTAAAATATTATTTCTAAGAAACGGAGTGCATAAAACCGTCAACAGAGTTCTTCAAATCGAACCCTACTTCGCAAACCGAAATCTCGGAAGTTTGAAG
>NW_019272971.1:0-306 GCF_002738345.1 Cucurbita maxima
TATAGACCCATGAGAATGTCCCATTCGTGAATCGATCGAGTTCCCGGAAAAAAACATGGTAAAACTCGAGATATTCGACCGTATGACGGCTCGGAAAAATCGTGTCTGGGCCTGGCAGACCAAAAATACCTCAAAATGTACTATATAGGGGGGTGACTAGTCTGCATGGGCTGGCCACGAGGGCGCCCCCTATATCCTCCGCCACCCCCACGCCCCAAGCACTATGCGCCGCACATGGGCATATGCTCGGGTCGTCGAGGTGGTGGTCGGAGGTCGAGGGCGGTTGACGGCGGTGGTGCGGTGGCG
>NW_019272972.1:0-8973 GCF_002738345.1 Cucurbita maxima
AGGAATGATAAGGCTTGATGATTTAGAATATTATATCTAAGAAACGGAGTGCATAAAAAAGTCAAAGAGTTCGTCAAATCGAACCCTTCTTCGGAAACACGAATAGGGAAGTTTTGAGTACGTGCTAAAAAACCGAGTCACGATCGACGATTTTCGAAATTTTTCTGAGGAATGATAAGGCTTGATGATTTAGAATATTATTTCTAAGAAACGGAGTGCATAAAACAGTAAAAGAGTTCGTCAAATCGAACCCTTCTTCGGAAACCCGAACAGGGAAGTTTTTAGTACGTTCTAAAAAAACCGAGTCACGGTCCACTTTTTTTGAAAGTTTTGTTTGGAATGATAAGGCTTGATGATTTAGAATATTATTTCTAAGGAACAGAGTGCATAAAAAAGTCAGAGAGTACTTTAAATCGAACCCTTCTTCGGAAACCCAAACACGGAAGTTTTTAGTACGTGCTTAAAAACCGAGTCACGGTCGACGTTTTTCGAAACTTTTGTGAGGAATGGTAAGGCTTTATGATTTAGAATATTATTTCTAAGAAACGGAGTGCATAAAACAGTCAAAGAGTTCGTCAAATCGAACCCTTCGTCGGAAACCCAAACACGGAAGTTGTTAGTACGTGCTAAACAAACCGAGTCACGGTCCACATTTTTCGAAAGTTTTGTGAGGAATGATAAGGCTTGATGATTTAGAATATTATTTCTAAGAAACGGAGTGCATAAAACAGTAAAAGAGTTCGTCAAATCGAACCCTTCTTCGGAAACCCGACAGGGAAGTTTTTAGTACGTTCTAAAAAAACCGAGTCACGGTCCACTTTTTTTGAAAGTTTTGTTTGGAATGATAATGCTTGATGATTTAGAATATTATTTCTAAGGAACAGAGTGCATAAAAAAGTCAGAGAGTGCTTTAAATCGAACCCTTCTTCGGAAACCCAAACACGGAAGTTTTTAGTACGTGCTTAAAAACCGAGTCACGGTCGACGTTTTTCGAAACTTTTGTGAGGAATGGTAAGGCTTTATGATTTAGAATATTATTTCTAAGAAACGGAGTGCATAAAACAGTCAAAGAGTTCGTCAAATCGAACCCTTCGTCGGAAACCCAAACACGGAAGTTGTTAGTACGTGCTAAACAAACCGAGTCACGGTCCACATTTTTCGAAAGTTTTGTGAGGAATGATAAGGCTTGATGCTTTAGAATATTATTTTTAAGAAACGGAGTGCATAAAACAGTCGAAGAGTACTTTAAATCGAACCCTTCTTCGGAAACCCAAACAGGGAAGTTTTTAGTACCCGCTAAAAAACCGAGTCACAGTCGATGTTTTTCGAAATTTTTCTGAGGAATGATAAGGCTTGATGATTTAGAATATTATATCTAAGAAACGGAGTGCATAAAAAAGTCAAAGAGTTCGTCAAATCGAACCCTTCTTCGGAAACACGAATAGGGAAGTTTTTAGTACGTGCTAAAAAACCGAGTCACGATCGACGATCTTCGAAATTTTTTTGAGGAATGATAAGGCTTGATGATTTAGAATATTATTTCTAAGAAACGGAGTGCATAAAACAGTAAAAGAGTTCGTCAAATCGAACCCTTCTTCGGAAACCCGAACAGGGAAGTTTTTAGTACGTTCTAAAAAAACCGAGTCACGGTCCACTTTTTTTGAAAGTTTTGTTTGGAATGATAAAGCTTGATGATTTAGAATATTGTTTCTAAGGAACAGAGTGCATAAAACAGTCAGAGAGTACTTTAAATCGAACCCTTCTTCGGAAACCCAAACACGGAAGTTTTTAGTACGTGCTAAAAAACCGAGTCACGGTCGACGTTTTTCGAAACTTTTGTGAGGAATGGTAAGGCTTGATGATTTAGAATATTATTTCTAAGAAACGGAGTGCATAAAACAGTCAAAGAGTTCGTCAAATGGAACCCTTCGTCGGAAACCCAAACACGGAAGTTGTTAGTACGTGCTAAAAAAACCGAGTCACGGTCCACATTTTTCGAAAGTTTTGTTTGGAATGATAAGGCTTGATGATTTAGAATATTATTTCTAAGAAACGGAGTGCATAAAACTGTCAAAGAGTACTTTAAATCGAACCCTTCTTCGGAAACCCAAACAGGGAAGTTTTTAGTACGTGCTAAAAAACCGAGTCACGGTCGACGTTTTTCGAAATTTTTCTGAGGAATGATAAGGCTTGATGATTTAGAATATTATTTCTAAGAAACGGAGTGCATAAAACAGTAAAAGAGTTCGTCAAATCGAACCCTTCTTCGGAAACCCGAACAGGGAAGTTTTTAGTACGTGCTAAAAAAACCGAGTCACGGTCCACATTTTTCGAAAGTTTTGTTTGGAATGATAAGGCTTGATGATTTAGAATATTATTTCTAAGAAACGGAGTGCATAAAACAGTCAAAGAGTACTTTAAATCGAACCCTTCTTCGGAAACCCAAACAGGGAAGTTTTTAGTACGTGCTAAAAAACCGAGTCACGGTCGACGTTTTTCGAAATTTTTGTGAGGAATGATAAGGCTTGATGATTTAGAATATTATTTCTAAGAAACGGAGTGCATAAAACAGTAAAAGAGTTCGTCAAATCGAACCCTTCTTCGGAAACCCGAACAGGGAAGTTTTTAGTACGTGCTAAAAAAACCGAGTCACGGTCCACATTTTTCGAAAGTTTTGTTTGGAATGATAAGGCTTGATGATTTAGAATATTATTTCTAAGAAACGGAGTGCATAAAACAGTCAAAGAGTACTTTAAATCGAACCCTTCTTCGGAAACCCAAACAGGGAAGTTTTTAGTACGTGCTAAAAAACCGAGTCACGGTCGACGTTTTTCGAAATTTTTGTGAGGAATGATAAGGCTTGATGATTTAGAATATTATTTCTAAGAAACGGAGTGCATAAAACAGTAAAAGAGTTCGTCAAATCGAACCCTTCTTCGGAAACCCGAACAGGGAAGTTTTTAGTACGTGCTAAAAAAACCGAGTCACGGTCCACATTTTTCGAAAGTTTTGTTTGGAATGATAAGGCTTGATGATTTAGAATATTATTTCTAAGAAACGGAGTGCATAAAACAGTCAAAGAGTACTTTAAATCGAACCCTTCTTCGGAAACCCAAACAGGGAAGTTTTTAGTACGTGCTAAAAAACCGAGTCACGGTCGACGTTTTTCGAAATTTTTGTGAGGAATGATAAGGCTTGATGATTTAGAATATTATTTCTAAGAAACGGAGTGCATAAAACAGTAAAAGAGTTCGTCAAATCGAACCCTTCTTCGGAAACCCGAACAGGGAAGTTTTTAGTACGTGCTAAAAAAACCGAGTCACGGTCCACATTTTTCGAAAGTTTTGTTTGGAATGATAAGGCTTGATGATTTAGAATATTATTTCTAAGAAACGGAGTGCATAAAACAGTCAAAGAGTACTTTAAATCGAACCCTTCTTCGGAAACCCAAACAGGGAAGTTTTTAGTACGTGCTAAAAAACCGAGTCACGGTCGACGTTTTTCGAAATTTTTGTGAGGAATGATAAGGCTTGATGATTTAGAATATTATTTCTAAGAAACGGAGTGCATAAAACAGTAAAAGAGTTCGTCAAATCGAACCCTTCTTCGGAAACCCGAACAGGGAAGTTTTTAGTACGTTCTAAAAAAACCGAGTCACGGTCCACTTTTTTCGAAAGTTTTGTTTGGAATGATAAGGCTTGATGATTTAGAATATTATTTCTTAGAAACAGAGTGCATAAAACAGTCAATGAGTACTTTAAATCGAACCCTTCTTCGGAAACCCAAACACGGATGTTTTTAGTACGTGCTAAAAAACCGAGTCACGGTCGACGTTTTTCGAAACTTTTGTGAGGAATGATAAGGCTTGATGATTTAGAATATTATTTCTAAGAATTGGAGTGCATAAAACAGTCAAAGAGTTCTTCAAATCGAACCCTTTTTCGGAAAACCGAATAGGACAGTTTTTAGTACGTGCTAAAAAAACCGAGTCACGGTCCACATTTTTCGAAAGTTTTGTGAGGAATGATAAGGCTTGATGATTTAGAATATTATTTCTAAGAAACGGAGTGCCTATAACAGTAAAAGAGTTCGTCAAATCGAACCCTTCTTCGAAAAACCGAACAGGGAAGTTTTTAGTACGTGCTAAAAAAACCGAGTCACGGTCTAAATTTTTCGAAAGTTTTGTTTGGAATGATAAGGCTTGCAGATTTAGAATATTATTTCTAAGAAACGAAGTGCATAAAACAGTAAAAGAGTTCGTCAAATCGAACCCTTCTTCGGAAACCCGAACAGGGAAGTTTTTAGTACGTTCTAAAAAAACCGAGTCACGGTCCACATTTTTCGAAAGTTTTGTTTGGAATGATAAGGCTTGATGATTTAGAATATTATTTCTAAGAAACGGAGTGCATAAAACAGTAAAAGAGTTCGTCAAATCGAACCCTTCTTCGGAAACCCGAACAGGGAAGTTTTTAGTACGTTCTAAAAAAACCGAGTTACGGTCCACTTTTTTCGAAAGTTTTGTTTGGAATGATAAGGCTTGATGATTTAGAATATTATTTCTAAGAAACGGAGTGCATAAAACAGTCGAAGAGTACTTTAAATCGAACCCTTCTTCTGAAACCCAAACTGGGAAGTTTTTAGTATCCGCTAAAAAACCGAGTCACAGTCGACGTTTTTCGAAATTTTTCTGAGGAATGATAAGGCTTGATGATTTAGAATATTATATCTAAGAAACGAAGTGCATAAAAAAGTCAAAGAGTTCGTCAAATCGAACCCTTCTTCGGAAACACGAATAGGGAAGTTCTTAGTACGTGCTAAAAAAACCGAGTCACGGTCCACATTTTTCGAAAGTTTTGTGAGGAATGATAAGGCTTAATGATTTAGAATATTATTTCTAAGAAACGAAGTGCATAAAACAGTAAAAGAGTTCGTCAAATCGAACCCTTCTTCGGAAACCCAAACAGGGAAGTTGTTAGTACGTGCTAAAAAAACCGTGTCACGGTCGACATTTTTCGTAAGTTTTGTGAGGAATGATAAGGCTTGATGATTTAGAATAATATATCTAAGAAACGGAGTGCATAAAACAGTCAAAAAGTTCGTCAAATCGAACCCTTCTTCGGAAACCCAAACTGGGAAGTTGTTAGTACGTGCTAAAAAAACCGAGTCACGGTCCACATTTTTCGAAAGTTTTGTGAGGAATGATAAGACTTGATGATTTAGAATATTATTTCTAAGAAACGGAGTGCATAAAACTGTAAAAGAGTTCGTCAAATCGAACCCTTCTTCGGAAACCCAAACAGGGAAGTTGTTAGTACGTGCTAAAAAAATCGAGTCACGGTCCACATTTTTCGAAAGTTTTGTTTGGAATGATAAGGCTTGATGATTTAGAATATTATTTCTAAGAAACGGAGTGCATAAAACAGTCAAAGAGTACTTTAAATCGAACCCTTCTTCGGAAACCCAAACAGGGAAGTTTTTAGTACGTGCTAAAAAACCGAGTCACGGTCCACATTTTTCGAAAGTTTTGTGTGGAATGATAAGACTTGATGATTTAGAATATTATTTCTAAGAAACGGAGTGCATAAAACAGTAAAAGAGTTCGTCAAATCGAACCCTTCTTCGGAAACCCAAACAGGGAAGTTGTTAGTACGTGCTAAAAAACCGAGTCACGATCGACATTTTTCGAGAGTTTTGTGAGGAATGATAAGGCTTAATGATTTAGAATATTATTTCTAACAAACGAAGTGCATAAAACAGTAAAAGAGTACTTTAAATCGAACCCTTCTTCGGAAACCCGAACAGGGAAGTTTTTAGTACGTGCTAAAACACCGAGTCACGGTCGACGTTTTTCGAAATTTTTGTGAGGAATGATAAGGCTTAATGATTTAGAATATTATTTCTAAGAAACAGAGTGCATAAAACAGTCAAAGAGTACTTTAAATCGAACCCTTCTTCGGAAACCCAAACAGGGAAGTTTTTAGTACGTGCTAAAAAACGAGTCACGGTCCACATTTTTCGAAAGTTTTGTGAGGAATGATAAGGCTTAATGATTTAGAATATTATTTCTAACAAACGAAGTGCATAAAACAGTAAAAGAGTTCGTCAAAACGAACCCTTCTTCGGAAAACCGAACAGGGAAGTTTTTAGTACGTGCTAAAAAAACCGAGTCACGGTCCACATTTTTCTAACGTTTTGTTTGGAATGATAAGGCTTGATGATTTAGAATATTATTTATAAGAAACGGAGTGCATAAAACAGTCAAAGAGTACTTCAAATCGAACCCTTCTTCGGAAACCCAAACAGGGAAGTTGTTAGTACGTGCTAAAAAAACCGAGTCACGGTCCACATTTTTCAAAAGTTTTGTGAGGAATGATAAGGCTTGATGATTTAGAATATTATTTCTAAGAAACGGAGTGCGTAAAACAGTAAAAGAGTTTGTCAAACCGAACCCTTCTTCGGAAACCCAAACAGGGAAGTTTTTAGTACGTGCTAAAAAACCGAGTCACGGTCGACGTTTTTCGAAATTTTTGTGAGGAATGATGAGGCTTGATGATTTAGAATATTATATCTAAGAAACGGAGTGCGTAAAACAGTAAAAGAGTTCGTCAAACCGAACCCTTCTTCGGAAACCCAAACTGGGAAGTTGTTAGTACGTGCTAAAAAAACCGTGTCACGGTCGACATTTTTCGAAAGTTTTATGAGGAATGATAAGGCTTGATGATTTAGAATATTATATCTGAGAAACGGAGTGCATAAAACAGTAAAAGAGTTCGTCAAATTGAACCCTTCTTTGGAAACCCAAACAGGGAAGTTCTTAGTACGTGCTAAAAAAACCGAGTCACGGTCCACATTTTTCGAAAGTTTTGTGAGGAATGATAAGGCTTGATGATTTAGAATATTATTTGTAAGAAACTAAGTGCATAATACAGTCAAAGAGTACTTTAAATCGAACTCTTCTTCGGAAACCAAAACAAGGAAGTTTTTAGTACGTGCTAAAAAACCGAGTCACGGTCCACATTTTTCGAAAGTTTTGTTTGGAATGATAAGGCTTGATGATTTAGAATATTATTTCTAAGAAACGGAGTGCATAAAACAGTCAAAGAGTACTTTAAATCGAACCCTTCTTCGAAAACCCAAACGGGGAAGTTTTTAGTACGTGCTAAAAAACCGAGTCACGGTCGACGTTTTTCGAAATTTTTGTGAGGAATGATAAGGCTTGATGATTTAGAATATTATTTCTAAGAAACGGAGTGCATAAAACAGTAAAAGAGTTCGTCAAATCGAACCCTTCTTCGGAAACCCAAACAGGGAAGTTGTTAGTACGTGCTAAAAAAACCGTGTCACGGTCGACATTTTTCGAAAGTTTTGTGAGGAATGATAAGGCTTGATGATTTAGAATATTATTTCTAAGAAACAGAGTGCATAAAACAGTAAAAGAGTTCGTCAAATCGAACCCTTCTTCGGAAACCCGTAGAGGGAAGTTTTTAGTACGTGCTAAAAAAACCGAGTCACGGTCCACGTTTTTCGAAAGTTTTGTTTCGAATGATAAGACTTGATGATTTTGAATATTATTTCTAAGAAACGGAGTGCATAAAACAGTCAAAGAGTACTTTAAATCGAACCCTTCTTCAGAAACCCAAACAGGGATGTTTTTGGTACGTGCTAAAAAACCGAGCCACTGTCGACGTTTTTCGAAATTTTTGAGAGGAATGGTAAGGCTTGATGATTTAGAATATTATTTCTAAGAAATGGAGTGCATAAAACAGTCAAAGAGTTCGTCAAATCGAACCCTTCGTCGGAAACCCAAACACGGAAGTTGTTAGGACGTGCTAAAAAAACCGAGTCACGGTCCACATTTGTCGAAAGTTTTGTGAGGAATGAAAAGGCTTGATGATTTAGAATATTATTTCTAAGAAATGGAGTGCATAAAACAGTCGAAGAGTACTTTAAATCGAACCCTTCTTCGGAAACCCAAACAGGGAAGTTTTTAGTACCCGCTAAAAAACCGAGTCACAGTCGACGTTTTTCGAAATTTTTCTGAGGAATGATAAGGCTTGATGATTTAGAATATTATATCTAAGAAACGGAGTGCATAAAAAAGTCAAAGAGTTCGTCAAATCGAACCCTTCTTCGGACACACGAATAGGGAAGTTTTTAGTACGTGCTAAAAAACTGAGTCACGGTCGACGATTTTCGAAATTTTTCTGAGGAATGATAAGGCTTGATGATTTAGAATATTATTTCTAAGAAACGGAGTGCATAAAACAGTAAAAGAGTTCGTCAAATCGAACCCTTCTTCGGAAACCCGAACAGGGAAGTTTTTAGTACGTTCTAAAAAAACCGAGTCACGGTCCACTTTTTTTGAAAGTTTTGTTTGGAATGATAAGGCTTGATGATTTAGAATATTATTTCTAAGATACGGAGTGCATAAAACAGTCAAAGAGTACTTTAAATCGAACCCTTCTTCGGAAACCCAAACAGGGATGTTTTTAGTACGTGCTAAAAAACCGAGTCACGGTCCACATTTTTCGAAAGTTTTGAGGAATGCTAAGGCTTGATGATTTAGAATATTATTTCTAAGAAACGGAGTGCATAAAACAGTAAAAGAGTTCGTCAAATCGAACCCTTCTTCGGAAACCCAAACAGGGAAGTTGTTAGTACGTGCTAAAAAAACCGAGTCACGGTCGACATTTTTCGAAAGTTTTGTGAGGAATGATAAGGCTTGATGATTTAGAATATTATTTCTAAGAAACGGAGTGCATAAAACAGTAAAAGAGTTCGTCAAATCGAACCCTTCTTCGGAAACCCAAACAGGGAAGTTGTTAGTACGTGCTAAAAAAACCGTGTCACGGTCGAAATTTTTCGAAAGTTTTGTGAGGAATGATAAGGCTTGATGATTTAGAATATTATTTCTAAGAAACGGAGTGCATAAAACAGTAAAAGAGTTCGTCAAACCGAACCCTTCTTCGGAAA
>NW_019272973.1:0-8896 GCF_002738345.1 Cucurbita maxima
AAACGGAGTGCATCAAAACAGTAAAAGAGTGCTTCATATCGAACCCTACTTCGGAAATCCAAATCTGGGACGTTTGAAGAACGTGCTAAAAAAACTGAGTCACGATCGACATTTTTAAAAAGTTTTGTGGGGAATGATTAGGCTTGATGATTTAGAATAGATTTTCGAAGAAACGGAGTGCATCAAAACAGTAAAGGAGTTCTTCAAATTGAACCCTACTTCGAAAACCCAAATCTGGGACGTTTGAAGTACGTTTTAAAAAAACTGAGTCACGGTCGACGTTTTTCAAAACTTTTGTGGGGAATGATTAGGCTTGATGATGTAGAATACAATTTCGAACAAACGGAGTGCATCAAAACAGTAAAAGAGTGCTTCATATCTAACCCTATTTTCGAAACTCAAATATGTGACGATTAAAGTACGTGCTAAAAAAACCGAGTCACGATCGACGTTTTTCTAAAGTTTTGTGAGGAATGTTAACGGTTGATGATTTAGAACAGAATTTCAAACAATCGGAGTGCATCAAAATAGTAAAAAAGTCCTTCAAATCGAACTCTACTTCGGAAACCCAAATCTGGGACGTTTGAAGTACGTGCTAAAAAAACCAAGTCACGATCGACATTTTTAAAAAGTTTTGTGGGGAATGATTAGGCTTGATGATGTAGAATACAATTTCGAACACACGTAGTGCATCAAAAGAGTAAAAGAGTCCTTCAAATCGAACCCTACTTCGGAAACCCAAATCTGGGACGTTTGAAGTACGTGCGAAAAAAACCGAGTCACGATCGACATTTTTAAAAAGTTTTGTTGGGAATGATTAGGCTTGATGATATAGAATAGATTTTCGAAGAAACGGAGTGCATCAAAACAGTAAAGGAGTTCTTCAAATCGAACCCTATTTCCGAAAATCAAATCTAGGACGATTGAAGTACGTGCTAGAAAAACCGAGTCACGGTCGACGTTTTTCTAAAGTTTTGTGAGGAATGTTTACGGTTGATGATTTAGAACAGAATTTCCAACAATCGGAGTGCATCAAAACAGTAAAGGAGTTCTTCAAATCGAACCCTATTTTCGAAACTCAAATCTTGGACGATTGAAGTACGTGCTAAAAAACCCGAGTCACGGTCGACGTTTTTTCTAAAGTTTTGTGAGGAATGTTTACGGTTGATGATTTAGAACAGAATTTCCAAGAATCGGAATGCATCAAAACAGTAAAAGAGTCCTTCAAATCGAACCCACTTCAAAAACCCAAATCTGGGACGTTTGAAGTAGGTGGTAAAAAAATCGAGTCACGGTCTACATTTCTAAAAAGCTTTGTGGGGAATGATTAGGCTTGATGATTTAGAATAGAATTTCGAAGAAACGGAGTGCATCAAAATAGTAAAGGAGTTCTTCAAATCGAACCCTACTTCAAAAACCCAAATCTGGGACGTTTGAAGTATGTGGTAAAAAAACCGAGTCACGGTCGACACTTTTAAAAAGTTTTGTTGGGAATGATTAGGCTTGATGATTTAGAATAGAATTTTGAAGAAACGGATTGCATAAAACAGTAAAAAAGTTCTTCAAATCGAACCCTATTTCGAAAACCCTAATCATGGATGTTTCAAATACGTGCTAAAAAACCGAGTCACGGACGACGTTTTTCACAAGTTTTGTGGCAAATGATTTGGCATGATGATGTAGAATAGAATTTCCAACAAACGGAGTGCATCAAAACAATAAAAGAGTCCTTCAAATCGAACCCGAATTCGAAAAGCCAAATCTGGGACCTTTGAAGTATGTGGTAAAAAAACCGAGTCCAAATCGAACCCGAATTCGAAAAGCCAAATCTGGGACCTTTGAAGTATGTGGTAAAAAAACCGAGTCACGGTCGACATTTTTAAAAAGTTTTGTGGGGAATGATTAGGCTTGATGATTTAGAATAGAATTTCGAAGAAACATGAGTGCATCAAAACAGTAAAAGAGTTCGTCAAATTGAACCACATCCAAAAACACAAATCTTGGACGTTTGAAGTACGTGCTAAAAAAACCGAGTCACATTCGACGTTTTTCAAAATATTTCTGGGGAATGATTAGGCTTGATGATGTAGAATACAATTTCGAACAAACGGAGTGCATCAAAATCGTAAAAGAGTCCTTCAAATCGAACCCTAATTCAAAAACCCAAATGTGGGACGTTTGAAGTATGTGGTAAAAAAACCGAGTCACGGTCGACATTTTTAAAATGTTTTGTGATGTGGGACGTTTGAAGTATGTGGTAAAAAAACCGAGTCACGGTCGACATTTTTAAAATGTTTTGTGGGGAATGATTAGGCTTGATGATTTAGAATAGAATTTTGAAGAAACGGATTGCATAAAATAGTAAAAGTGTCCTTCAAATCGAACCCTAATTCGAGAACCCAAGTCTGGGACCTTTAAAGTATGTATAGTAAAAGTGTCCTTCAAATCGAACCCTAATTCGAGAACCCAAGTCTGGGACCTTTAAAGTATGTGGTAAAAAAACCGAGTCACGGTCGACATTTTTAAAAAGTTTTGTGGGGAATGATTAGGCTTGATGATTTAGAATAGAATTTCAAAGAAACGGAGTGCATCAAAACAGTAAAAGAGTTCGTCAAATTGAACCACATCCGGAAACACAAATCTTGGACGTTTGAAGTACGTGCTAAAAAAATCGTATCACATTCGACGTTTTTCAAAATATTTGTGGGGAATGATTAGGCTTGATGATGTAGAATACAATTTCGAACAAACGGAGTGCATCAAAATAGTAAACGAGTCCTTCAAATCGAACCCTAATTCAAAAACCCAAATCTGGGACGTTTGAAGTATGTGGTAAAAAAACCGAGTCACGGTCGACATTTTTAAAAAGTTTTGTGGGGAATGATTAGGCTTGATGATTTAGAATAGAATTTCAAACAAACGAAGTGAAACAAAACAATAAAAGAGTCCTTCAAATCGAACCCTAATTTGAAAACCCAAATCTGGGACGTTTGAAGTATGTGGTAAAAAAACCGAGTCACGGTCGACGTTTTTCAAAAGTTTTGTGGGGAATGATTTGGCTTGATGATGTAGAATAGAATTTCCAACAAACGAAGTGAATCAAAACAATAAAAGAGTCCTTCAAATCGAACCCTAATTCGAAAACCCAAATCTGGGACGTTTGAAGTATGTGGTAAAAAAACCGAGTCACGGTCGACGTTTTTCAAAAGTTTTGTGGGGAATGATTTGGCTTGATGATGTAGAATAGAATTTCCAACAAACGAAGTGAATCAAAACAATAAAAGAGTCCTTCAAATCGAACCCTAATTCGAAAACCCAAATCTGGGACGTTTGAAGTATGTGGTAAAAAAACCGAGTCACGGTCGACATGTTTAAAAATTTTTATGGGGAATGATTAGGCTTGATGATTTAGAATCGAGTTTCGAAGAAACGCAGTGCATCAAAACAGTAAAAGAGTTCTTCAAATTGAACCACATCCGGAAACAAAAGCTTGGACGTTTGAAGTACGTGCTAAAAAAACCGAGTCACATTCGACATTTTTCAAACCATTTATGGGGAATGATTAGGCTTGATGATGTCGAATACAATTTCTAACAAACGGAGTGCATCAAAATAGTAAAAGAGTCCTTCAAATCGAACCCTAATTCAAAAACCCAAATCTGGGACGTTTGAAGTATGTGGTAAAAAAACTGAGTTACAGTCGACATTTTTAAAAAGTTTTGTGGGGAATGATTAGGCTTGATGATTTAGAATAGAATTTCGAAGAAACGGAGTGCATCAAAACAGTAAAAGAGATCTTCAAATTGAACCGTACTCCGGAAACCCAAATCTGGGACATTTGAAGTACGTGCTAAAAAAACCGAGTCACGGTCGATGTTTTTTAAAACTTTTGTGGGGAATGATTAGGCTTGATGATTTAGAATAGAATTTTGAAGAAACGGATTGCTTAAAATAGTAAAAGAGTGCTTCAAATCCAACCCTATTTCGAAAACACTAATCTAGGACGTTTCAAATACGTGCTAAAAAAACCGAGTCACGGTCGACGTTTTTCAAAACTAGTGTGGGGAATGATTTGGCTTGATGATGTAGAATAGAATTTCCAACAAACGAAGTGAATCAAAACAATAAAAGAGTCCTTCAAATCGAACCCTAATTCGAAAACTCAAATCTGGGACGTTTGAAGTATGTGGTAAAAAAACAGAGTCACGGTCGACATTTTTTAAAAAGTTTTGTGGGGAATGATGATGCTTGATGATTTAGAATCGAATTTTGAAGAAACGGAGTGCATCAAAACTGTAAAAGAGTTCTTCAAATTGAACCACATTCGGAAACACAAATCTTGGACGTTTAAAGTACGTGCTAAAAAAACCGAGTCACATTCGACGTTTTTCAAAACATTTCTGGGGAATGATTAGGCTTGATGATGTAGAATACAATTTCGAACAAATGGAGTGCATCAAAATATTAAAAGAGTCCTTCAAATCGAAGCCTAATTCAAAAACCCAAATCTGGAACGTTTGAAGTACGTGCTAAAAAAATCGAGTCACGGTCGATGTTTTTTAAAACTTTTGTGGGGAATGATTAGGCTTGATGATTTAGAATAGAATTTCGAAGAAACAGATTGCATAAAAATGTAAACGAGTGCTTCAAATCGAACCCTATTTCGAAAACCCTAATCAGGGACGTTTCAAATACGTGCTAAAAAAACTGAGTCACGATCGACGTTTTTCAAAACTTTTGTGGGGAATGATTTGGCTTGATGATGTAGAATAAAATTTCCAACAAACGAAGTGAATCAAAACAATAAAATAGTCCTTCAAATCGAACCCTATTTCGAAAACCCTAATTAGGGACGTTTCAAATACGTGCTAAAAAAACTGAGTCACGGTCGACGTTTTTCAAAACTTTTGTGGGGAATGATTTTGCTTGATGATGAAGAATAGAATTTCCAACAAACGAAGTAATCAAAACAATAAAAGAGTCCTTCAAATCGAACCCTAATTCGAAATCCAAAATCTGGGACGTTTGAAGTATGTGGTAAAAAAACCGAGTCACGGTCTACATTTTAAAAAATTTTTGTGGGGAATGATTAGGCTTGATGATTTAGAATAGAATTTCGAAGAAAACAGATTGCATAAAAACAGTAAAAGAGTTCTTCAAATTGAACCACATCCGGAAACCCAAATCTGGGACTTTTGAAGTACGTTTTAAAAAAACTGAGTCACGGTCGACATTTTTCAAAACTTTTGTGGGGAATGATTAGGCTTGATGATGTAGAATACAATTTCGAACAAACGGAGTGCATCAAAATAGTAAAAGAGTCCTTCAAATCGAACCCTAATTCAAAAACCCAAATCTGGGACCTTTGAAGTATGTGGTAAAAAAACCGAGTCACGGTAGACATTTTTAAAAAGTTTTGTGGGGAATGATTAGGCTTGATGATTTAGAATAGAATTTCGAAGAAACGGAGTGCATAAAAACAGTAAAAGAGTTCTTCAAATTGAACCACATCCGGAAACACAAATCTTCGACGTTTGAAGTACGTGCTAAAAAAACCGAGTCACATTCGACGTTTTTCAAAACGTTTCTGGGGAATGATTAGGCTTGATGATGTAGAATACAATTTCGAACAAACGGAGTGCATCAAAATAGTAAAAGAGTCCTTCAAATCGAACCCTAATTCAAAAACCCAAATCTGGGACGTTTGAAGTATAGGGTAAAAAAACCGAGTCACGGTCGACATTTTAAAAAAGTTTTGTGGGGAATGATTAGGCTTGATGATTTAGAATAGAATTTCGAAGAAAACAGATTGCATAAAAACAGTAAAAGAGTTCTTCGAATTGAACCACATCCGGAAACCCAAATCTGGGACTTTTGAAGTACGTTTTAAAAAAACTGAGTCACGGTCGACGTTTTTCAAAACTTTTGTGGGGAATGATTAGGCTTGATGATGTAGAATACAATTTCGAACAAACGGAGTGCATCAAAATAGTAAAAGAGTCCTTCAAATCGAACCCTAATTCAAAAACCCAAATCTGGGACCATTGAAGTATGTGGTAAAAAAACCGAGTCACGGTCGACATTTTTAAAAAGTTTTGTGGGGAATGATTAGGCTTGATGATTAAGAATAGAATTTCGAAGAAACGGAGTGCATCAAAACTGTAAAAGAGTTCTTCAAATTGAACCACATCCGGAAACACAAATCTTAGATGTTTGAAGTACGTGCTAAAAAAACCGAGTCACATTCGACGTTTTTCAAAATTTTCTGGGGAATGATTAGGCTTGATAATGTAGAATACAATTTCGAACAAACGGAGTGCATCAAAATAGTAAAAGAGTCCTTCAAATCGAACCCTAATTCAAAAACCCAAATCTGGGACGTTTGAAGTATGTGGTAAAAAAACTGAGTCACGGTCGACATTTTTAAAAAGTTTTGTGGGGAATGATTAGGCTTGATGATTTAGAATACAATTTCGAACAAACGGAGTGCATCAAAATAGTAAAAGAGTCCTTCAAATCGAACCCTAATTTAAAAACCCAAATCTAGGACGTTTGAAGTATGTGGTAAAAAAACCGAGTCACGGTCGACATTTTTAAAAAGTTTTGTGGGGAATGATTAGGCTTGATGATTAAGAATAGAATTTCTAAGAAACGGAGTGCATCAAAACTGTAAAAGAGTCNATTTCTAAGAAACGGAGTGCATCAAAACTGTAAAAGAGTTCTTCAAATTGAACCACATCCGGAAACACAAATCTTAGACGTTTGAAGTACGTGCTAAAAAAACCGAGTCACATTCGACGTTTTTCAAAATATTTCTAGGGAATGATTAGGCTTGATGATGTAGAATACAATTTCGAAAAAACGGAGTGCATCAAAATAGTAAAAGAGTCCTTCAAATCGAACCCTAATTCAAAAACCCAAATCTGGGACCATTGAAGTATGTGGTAAAAAAACCGAGTCACGGTCGACATTTTTAAAAAGTTTTGTGGGGAATGATTAGGCTTGATGATTAAGAATAGAATTTCTAAGAAACGGAGTGCATCAAAACTGTAAAAGAGTTCTTCAAATTGAACCACATCCGGAAACATAAATCTTAGACGTTTGAAGTACGTGCTAAAAAAACCGAGTCACATTCGACGTTTTTCAAAATATTTCTGGGGAATGTTTAGGCTTGATGATGTAGAATACAATTTCGAACAAACGGAGTGCATCAAAATAGTAAAAGAGTCCTTCAAATCGAACCCTAATTCAAAAACCCAAATCTGGGACGTTTGAAGTATGTGGTAAAAAAACCGAGTCACGGTCGACATTTTTAAAAAGTTTTGTGGGGAATGATTAGGCTTGATGATTTAGAATACAATTTCGAAGAAACGGAGTGCATCGAAATAGTAAAAGAGTTCTTCAAATTGAACCCTACTTCGGAAACCCAAATCTGGGACGTTTGAAGTATGTGGTAAAAAAACCGAGTCACGGTCGACGTTTTTCAAAAGGTTTGTGGGGAATGATTAGGCTTGATGATGTAGAATACAATTTCGAACAAACGGAGTGCATAAAATAGTAAAAGAGTCCTTCAAATCGAACCCTATTTCGAAAACCCTAATCAGGGACGCTTCAAATACGTGCTAAAAAAACCGAGTCATGGTCGATGTTTTTCAAAACTTTTGAGGCAAATGATTTGGCTTGATGATGTAGAATAGAATTTCCAACAAACGGAGTGCATCAAAACAATAAAAGTGTCCTTCAAATCGAACCCTAATTCGAAAACCCAAATTTGGGACGTTTGAAGTATGTGGTAAAAAAACCGAGTCACGGTCGACATTTTTCAAAAGTTTTGTGGGGAATGATTAGGCTTGATGATTTACAATAGAATTTCGAAGAAACGGAGTGCATGAAAATAGTAAAAGAGTTCTTCAAATTGAACTGTACTCCGGAAACCTAAACCTGGGACGTTTGAAGTACGTGATAAAAAAACCGTGTCACGGTCGACGTTTTTCAAAACTTTTGTGGGGAATGATTTGGCTTGATGATGTAGAATAGAATTTCCAACAAACGAAGTAATCAAAACAATAAAAGAGTCCTTCAAATCGAACCCTAGTTCGAAATCCAAAATCTGGGACGTTCGAAATATGTGGTAAAAAAACCGAGTCACGGTCTACATTTTAAAAAAGTTTTGTGGGGAATGATTAGGCTTCATGATTTAGAATAGAATTTCGAAGAAACAGAGTGCATCAAAACAGTAAAAGAGTTCTTCAAATTGAACCACATCCGGAAACACAAATCTTGGACGTTTGAAGTATGTGCTAAAAAAACCGAGTCAGATTCGACGTTTTTCAAAACGTTTTTGGGGAATGATTAGGCTTGATGATGTAGAATACAATTTCGAACAAACGGAGTGCATCAAAATAGTAAAAGAGTCCTTCAAATCGAACCCTAATTCAAAAACCCAAATCTGGGACGTTTGAAGTATAGGGTAAAAAAACCGAGTCACGGTCGACATTTTAAAAAAGTTTTGTGGGGAATGATTAGGCTTGAAGATTTAGAATAGAATTTCAAAGAAAACAGAGTGCATAAAAACAGTAAAAGAGTTCTTGAAATTGAACCCTACTTCAGAAACCCAAATCTGGGACGTTTCAAGTACGTGCTAAAAAAATAGAGTCACGGTCGATGTTTTTTTAAAACTTTTGTTGGGAATGATTAGGCTTGATGATTTAGAATAGAATTTTGAAGAAACGGATTGCATAAAATAGTAAAAGAGTGCTTCAAATCGAACCCTATTTTGAAAACCCTAATAAGGGACGTTTCAAATACGTGCTAAAAAACCAAGTCACGGTCGACATTTTTCAAAACTATTGTGGGGAATGATTTGGCTTGATGATGTAGAATAGAATTTCCAACA
>NW_019272974.1:0-215 GCF_002738345.1 Cucurbita maxima
AAAGAATATATTTTTCAGAGGTCGATATAATACAGTAGTGAGTATTCCCGCTTGTCACTCGAGGGACCTGAGTTTGAACACCGACAATTATAAGCTTAGTTTTCTTTTGACAATTTTCACCGGATTCAAAATTGGATTACTTGTTCCGAATCTTCGATTGATAAAATCTAGAGCGTTGACAATGGATCACTTTTTCTAAATACGATTGGTAAAAT
>NW_019272974.1:592-8889 GCF_002738345.1 Cucurbita maxima
TAATACAGTAGTGAATATTCCCGCTTGTCACTCATGGGACCTCAGTTTGAACCCCGACAATTATAAGTTTAGTTTTCTTTTGACAATTTTCACCGGATTCAAAATTGGATTACTTGTTCCGAATCTTCGATTGATAAAATCTAGAGCGTTGACAATGGATCACTTTTTCTAAATACGATTGGTAAAATCTGTAGCGTTAACAAATAATTTATTTTTTATGAGTCGTTGTGGTGGTATAATGGGGAGTATTTCCACTTGTCACTCGAGTTATTATGTTCCAGAGGTCGTTGTAATACAAGGGTGAGCATTCCTGCCTGTCACTCGAGTGACCTTAGTTTGATCCCGAACAATAACAAGTTTAATCTTGTTTTGACATTTTTAGTCCGATTCTAAATTGGATTACTTTTTGTAACAGTGATTGATAATATCTTGTGTGTTGACGAATATTATATTTTTCGAAAGTCGTCGTTGTAGAGTGGTTAGTACTCCCGCGAGTTTAATCCCCCCCAGCGACGATTTTGAATTTTTTTGAATTCGAAATTCGGTAGTGGTGAACCGGATGATTTGGGTTTGTTCCCCAACAACGAAATTCGGAATTGGATTCCTTTTTCTCTCGTGTGTTAACAAATAATATATTTTTCAAAGGTCGATGTAATACAGTAGTGAGTATTCCCACTTGTCACTTGAGAGACTTGAGTTTGAACCCTGACAATAATAAGTTTAATTTTCTTTTGACAATTATTAGCGAATTTTAAATTGGATTACCTGTTCCGAATCTTCGATTGATAAAATCTAGAGCGTTGACATTATATAACTTTTTCTAATGACGATTGGTAAAATCTGGAGCGTTAACAAATAATTTATTTTTTATGACTCGTTGTAGTATAGTGGTGAGTATTCCTGCCTTTCACGTATGTGACTCGGGTTTGATCCCTGACAACAACGATTTTAGTTGTTTTCTTTCTGTAGTTTTAACGAAACTCGAAATTGAATAGCGGTGAATCTGTCATGCAAGTAGTTTGGGGTTCAATCCCTAACAATGGTAGTTTGAAATGAAAGTCGGCTAAAAAATGGTTTATGAAATCTTAGGTGTTAAAAAATAATATGTTCCAGAGGTCGTTGTAGTGGTACAATGATGAGTATTTTCGCTCGTCACTCGAGTTATTATGTTCCAAAGGTCATTGTAGTGGTACAATGATGAGTATTTCCACTTGTCACTCGAGTTATTATGTTCCAGAGGTCGTTGTAATACAAGGGCGTGCATTCCTGCTTGTCACTCGACTGACCTGAGTTTGATCCCGAACAATAACAAGTTTAATCTTTTTTTTTTTTACAATTTTTGTTGGATTCAAAATTTAATTACTTTTTGCAACGACGATTGATAAAATCTGGTGTGTTAACAAATATTATATTTTTCGAAAGTCGTCGTTGTAGAGTGGCAAGTATTCCTATGAGTTTTCGAAATTCGGTAGTGGTGAACCGGATTATTTGTATTTGTTCCCCAACAACGAAATTCGGGATTGGATTCCTTTTTCTCTCGTGTGTTAACAAATAATTTATTTTTCAGAGGTCGATGTAATACAGTAGTGAGTATTCCCGCTTGTCACTCGAGAGACCTGAGTTTGAACCCCGACAATAATAAGCTTAATTTTCTTTTGAAAATTTGCACCGCATTTGAAATTGGATTACTTGTCCCGAATCTTCGATTGATAAAATCTAGAGCGTTGACAATGGATCACTTTTTCTAAAGACGATTGGTAAAATCTGGAGCGTTAACAAATAATTTATTTTTTATGAGTCGTTTTAGTGCGATAATGGAGAGTATTTCCGTTTGTCATTCGAGTTATTATGTTCCAGAGATTGTCGTAATACAAGGGCGAGCCTTCCTGCTTGTCACTCAGTGACCCAAGCTTGATCCCGAACAATAAAAAGTTTAATCTTGTTTTTACAATTTTAGTCGGATTCAAAATTGAATTACTTTTTGTAACGGCGATGGATAAAATCTTATTTGTTAACAAATATTATATGTTTCGAAAGTCGTCATTGTAGAGTGGTGAGTACTCCCACGAGTTTGATCCCCCGCAGTGACGATTTTTAATTTTCTTTTGAATTCGAAATTCGGTAGTGGTGAACCGGATGATTTGGGTTTGTTTCCCAACAACGAAATTCGTGAGGAAAAAATAATTTGAACTGCAAAAGGTTAGTACTCAAAGACCTTGAGTTTGAATACTTATGTACATGCTAGTTATTTACTATAATTGATGTTCTAAGAGTGCCTAAGATCCAAATTGCTTTTGCATGAGTTATATTAACTCCATTAACTGGAGCACTTAAGGAGGATACCTCAGGATAGATGAAACACTTCTCCAACAAGAATTGTAGTTGCTCCTTCAAAACCTTACTATGAAGAGAGTAGGTTTGACCCTCAAGTGGCGTCATCTGTCACAAGAGGCCCAATATAGAAGAATTGCATGATGCAACCGAGAAGGATGGTGTATCATCCAACATACCATATAACGTGTGAATTGAAGAGGAGACGAGGCATAAGTAAGATATGAACAACGAGTAGATATGAGCGTCACAAATAGGCTTATTCAAGGGTTGGGTAGGGAATCGAGCCTGAACCTCAAAAGTCAGATTCCGAAGGGAATTTTGACATGTGGTTCTGGAGTCAAGTTTGTCAATATGAAATATGAAAAATCATCAAATTTTGTGTCAATCGAACACCAGATGGATGTTTCGCGACAACATATGATCGTTCACCAAAATCATGGTGTCGGCTCTCCGCCACCACTAGACTCTATGGCCTAAGTATACTATCCTATGACACATGTGTATGTCATAATGAGGGCGAGCATGTGTGTGTCATAATAATATGACATTGGCACCAGAGGGCTAATGCCTCTATAGAATTCAGATGGATGGATGTTCGAGATGTCTCAATGTTATGAACAACACGTGTGCTCTTTCTTGATGGCATTACCGAGTGAGCTGTGATGGCCAATGACACCTTGTGACTTTGGATGGTGTCAAGAAATAATGTCATATTAATTAGGAACCAAGATATTGTGAGATCCCCCATCAATTGGGGAGGAGAACAAAACATCCTTTATAAGAGTGTTGAAACTTCTCCATAGGAGACGCGTTTTAAAAACCTTTAGAAGAATCTCGAAAGGGAAAGTCAAAAGAGAACAATATTTGTTAGCGATGGCCTTGGGTTGTTACAAAGATGATGTTGGATGTTGCGTTGCATTGTGACCTTGGCCTCAACCGATGACAAGGTTGAGCCAAATGACATGGCCTAGAGTAGAGGTAAGGTAGTTATGTCATAGACGATTGAATATGCACATGCATGCATCATGTGTGGCCGTACAAACTTAAATTCTACACAAGTGATGAATGGTGAGCGAATATAAACTTCACATAAGATCTGATGAAGCCATAAAGTGGGTGAAAAACGAATATGGGGCTTAGGTTCCCCTTAATACTAGTCATGAGTGTGTCAAGATTACAACGTCACATGGTTGAAAAAGTACAACAGTGACACCAAGCAGGGTTTTGAAAACAGGTCTGGTACCCAATTCGAGCACTATGCAGAAATTTACAACTCGGGAAGGGGGTGCTTCTAGTATATCCTTCGACAAAACATCAGAAAAATTGTTCACCATCGATACTGCATACAAGAACTTCTCTTCCTTTTTTTGTGTCTACGTACTAACCAATATTACCTAGACTCATTGCTGAATTAATCTCTTGGCTTTCATCATCCAAACTATCTTAGGGATAACTACAGTGTAGGTACCCTTAAACTAAAAACTAGTTCTTGATGGCGACGAGAATACTACTTCCTTTTTATGACAGCCTATGACAGCCTATGCTAGCATGGTTCTCGGCCAACCAATTCATTCCCAGAATAACTTCAAAATCCATCATACTAACAACTTGTCTAGCTATTACTACTTGTCTAGCTTTCACTCTATCCATAGCAACTAAGTCTACACCTACTTGGGTACTAACAAATAACACATGCAATAAGAGTTCTAACTCAAACCTTGCCTGACTAATAAACAATATAGATATAAATGAATCCGTAGACCCTTAATCAAATAAAGTTAGGGTAAAATGTCCCCAGACAAATAATGTACTTGTCACCACTGTGTTAGAGTTTCCAGCGTCTCTATTAGTGAAAGTGTTCCTTGGGAACGGGTCTGTATAGGTCTTCCTATACTATTTAGGCCTCGGGTTGAGTTAACCGAGTTTTCAGTGTTCTTTTCTTGGCAGTTCATAGCCATGTGATCCTCTTGGCCGTACCTGAAGCATGCTTTAGCCTGGACTAGGTACCATCTCCAATGCCTCCTTCCACACTCGCCGGATCGAGGTCTCTCGTCTCATCTGACTCCCTATTGACCCGAATGCTCATCGTCCTCTTTGACAACAAGTTTTGTTCAAATTCGTTCGAATACGATCATTTATTCGAAAATCTATGTGCCAGAAAGAAGAAAGAAAATACCAAATGATTGAAAATGAAGTTCGCTTACAAGATAAATTTTTTTGTTTTTACCTTTGTTAAATATGAAAGCCGAATTGATACGGAACTGTTATTTATTCTCTTTTTCATATTATTAAAATTTCACTTAATGGATAAATTTGTAAAATCACGTCTATCGTTGTTGTCACATTTTAGATTTGAGAAATCTCACCCAACCTTCATAATAACAATAAAGAAAATTTTATTTGATGGATAAGATTTGGGGCAAAGTAGAAGAAGACTACACAACAATGTGGTATTTGCTACATACTCTTCAATTCAAAAGAAAGTTGGGATTGATAGATGTCAAATTTAATTTGAATCATAATCCTTGCCCTAGACGTTATGATCATATCATAGGGGATGCAAGGGAATGTCAAAGCAATTATTGACTAAATATGGGTTCCAAAGCCTAATCCCAATCATGGACATAGGTTGTACTAAGTTAAAACTAGATCTATGTCTTGTGTGTGAAAAAGGAAGTGGATAGCCTCATAGGATCTAATCTCCTTGAAAACGCCTTAGAGAAGTATGAAAGACCACATAAGTACATAAGTCAAGACTTAGGCAATAGACTAATTAAAGCCTCAAAACTTAGACCTCTGTAATACAACCCATATTCCTATTTTAGGCCATTGATTGAAAGGTGACTCAACCATGGGAGTGGTGGGGGAGGAGATGACCATAGAGATAAACTTAAGTTCAAGAGTCTCCTCAAATTTTGTATAAACACTTTTGTCCCGATCTTGTCTTTTGTGCTTAGTTCCCTCTTTTGTATTTAAACTTAATCTATATTTTGTATAGTCTAAATATGTATTATTATGTACATTTGTCCCAATGTGGGACAACTTCCTCCTTTTGTTTTGATTTTTTTTTATTAATCTCCTCCTAAAGTTTTATTGAATCTCCTCCCTAAAATCTTCTTAGCTAAGAGTCAATATAAAATCAAGGAAATAAAATCGCTCAAGTGATTTGAGGAATAGAGTTTCAGAGAGAATTCCACATCAGAGAAGTGTGGGGGAATATTTTAACTCAGTCCAACGGTTATATTTATAAATATATTAAGTGAATTTCATCCAATAATATATTTGAATATATAATATATTAGGATATGATATATTATTCAAATTATATTTAAATGTTATAAGATATGTCATATATCTTTAACTATCTATCTTTCTCACCTGTCAATACCCATCATGACTTTTGTGATTCCCTTTATCTCCCATGATGTGTCTTGCCTTCTGTTCCACAATTATCACGATGAAGATTCCTCCTGTGAACGATTATAATTACTTCCTCGTTGAGGTTGACTCAGAGAGGAAGAGGTTTGAGTCGTCTGTTGAGATTCGCGGCGAGTAAGTTTTCCTTCTTTTGTCTTTCTCTATCTATCTCTTACTCCCACGGTGGTGTGTATTACTAGCAAAAATGGGAGTGAAAATAGTTGCGTGAATGAGGGGTATGAGACGTAGGTTTTAAGGGAATGTGGGGATAGTTACTAACGCAAATCTCACCTCACCAAAACTTTTCGGCGAGTTTTTAAAATTTCTTCCCCAACAATAACAAGTTTAATCTTGTTTTGAAAATTTTAATCGAATTACTTTTTGAATTGTAGAGTGGTGAATATTCACGCGAGTTTGATCCCCCGCAACGATGATTTGAATTTTCTTTTGGATATGTAGAGTGGTGAATATTCACGCGAGTTTGATCCCCCGCAACGATGATTTGAATTTTCTTTTGGATAGTTTTAATTGTGAATATTCACGCGAGTTTGATCCCCCGCAACGATGATTTGAATTTTCTTTTGGATAGTTTTAATTAAATTCAAAATTCGGTAGTGGTGAACCGGATGATTTGGGTTTGTTCCCCAACAACGAAATTCGGAATTGGATTCATTTTTCTCTATTGGATTACTTTTTGTAAATTGATAAAATCTGGTGTGTTAACAAATATTAAATTTTTCGAAAGTCATTGTTGTAGAGTGGTGAGTATTCACGCGAGTTTGATCCCCCGCACCGATGATTTTAATTTTCTTTTGGATAGTTTTAATTGAATTCAAAATTCGGTAGTGGTGAACCGGATGATTTGGGTTTGTTCCCCAACAACGAAATTCGGAATTGGATTCATTTTTCTATATTGGATTACTTTTTGTAAATTGATAAAATCAGGTGTGTTAACAAATATTAAATTTTTCGAAAGTCGTTGTTGTAGAGTGGTGAGTATTCACGCGAGTTTTATCCCCCGCAGCGATGATTTTAATTTTCTTTTGGATAGTTTTAATTGAATTCAAAATTCGGTAGTGGTGAACCGGATGATTTGAGTTTGTTCTCCAACAACGAAATTCGGAATTGGATTCTTTTTTCTCTCGTGTGTTAACAAATAATATATTTTTCAGAGGTCGATGTAATACAGTCATGAGTATTCCCACTTGTCACTCGAGAGACCTTAGTTTCAACCCCGACAATAATAAACTTAATTTTCTTTTGACAACTTTTACCGGATTTGAAATTGGATTACTTGTTCGGAATCTTCGATTGATATAATCTAGAGCGTTAACAATGGATCAATTTTTCTAAAGACAATCGGTAAAATTTGGAGCGTTAACAAATAATTTATTTTTTATGAGTCGTAGTATAGTGGTGAGTATTCCAGCCTATCATGCAGGTGACCCGAGTTTGATCCCCAGCAATGGTGATTCAAATTTGATTTTTCAATGGTGATTCAAATTTGATTTTGGTATTTTTAACAAAATTTGAAATTGAACAGCGGTGAACCTGGGTTCGATCCCTGACAACGGTTATTTTAGTTTTATTTTGGTAGTTTTAACGGAATTTGAAATTAGATAGCGGTGAACCTGTCATGTAGGTAGTTTGGGTTCAATCCCCAACAACGGTAGTTTGATGAAAGTCGAAACTGAATTGCTTTTCCTAAAAAATGGTTTATGAAATCTTGTGTGTTAACAAATAATATGTTTTTAGAGGTCGTTGTAGTGGTAAAGTGGTGAGTATTTCCGCTTGTCACTCGAGTTATTATGTTCTAGAGGTCGTTGTAGTATAAGGGTGAGCATTCCTGCTTGTCACCCGAGTGACTTGAGTTTGATCCCCAACAATAACAAGTTTAATCTTTTTTTTTTAATCGGATTAAAAATTGGATTACTTTTTGCAATGGCTATTAATAAAATCTGGTGTTAACAAATATTACATTTTTCGAAAGTCGTCATTGTAGATTGGTGAGTATTCCCACGAGTTTGATCCCCCACAGCGACGATTTTAATTTTCTTTTGGATAGTTTTAATTCAATTCGAAACTCAGTAGGGGTGAACCAGATGATTTCGGTTTGTTCCCCAACAACGAAATTAGGAGTTGGATTTCTTTTTCTATCGTGTGTCAACAAATAATATATTTTACAGTGGTCAATGTAATACAGTAGTGAGAATTCTCGCTTGTCACTCGAGAGACCTTAGTTTGAATCCTGACAATAACAAGTTTAATTTTCTTTTGACAATTTTCACTGGATTTGAAATTTCATTACTGATTCCGAATATTCGATTGATAAAATCTAGAGCGTTAACAATGGATCACTTCTTCTAAAGACGATGGGTAAAATCTGGGGCGTTAACAAATAATTTACATTTTATGAGTTGTTGTAGTGTAGTGGTGAGTATTCCTACCTCTCACCGAGGTGTCTTGGGTTTGATCCATTGCAATGGTGATTTTAATTTAATTTTGATAGTTTTAACGAAATTCGACAGCGGTGAATTAGTCATGGC
>NW_019272975.1:0-8937 GCF_002738345.1 Cucurbita maxima
CGGAGAAACCTGTGCCGCGCCCAAATCGCCCCGCCGCCGGCAACACCTCTTAAAACAAAATTAATTCTTTGTTTTTTTCTTATTTTTTCTTTTTTCAAAAGATAAAAATACTGATTTCGCGGCAAAAGTAATTTAAGGGCTCATTAAATAAAAGCTAAAAATACATTTTCCGACAAAATTATAGTTTCTTTTTTAATTTTAAAATATTAGTTCCTCTATGTGAACTCCCGAAATGGCATCTCAATTGTGCCCCCAATGTCATTGGAGCACTCTCTGATACAAGTCGTGGGCATAACCAATTCAGGGACATGTCTCCCCGGCTCGCTCTCTTTTCACTCGAAACCCAGCTTCACCACTCTATCTGGCTCGCTCTCTTTTCACTCGAAACCAGCTTCACCGCTCTATCTCACTGTGGCTACATTGGAGCACTCTCTGATACAAGTCGTGGGCATAACCAATTCAGGGACATGTCTCCCCGGCTCGCTCTCTTTTCACTCAAAACCCAGCTTCACCACTCTATCTGGCTCGCTCTCTTTTCACTCGAAACCAGCTTCACCACTCTATCTCACTGTGGCTACCCCTGATGTTTTAATTTAATTTTTATTAATCACTTTGTTTCAAAATTTTACACATTTACCCTAAAACCTCACTTATAAACCCAGGATCATTCCCTAAATTAGCCGTCATCATCCACTCGAACATTTCGAACATTTTTGATAAGTTTGACTCTCCAAAATGATCAGATCACTTTGTTTCAAAATTTTACACATTTACCCTAAACCCTCACTTATAAACCCATGATCATTCCCTAAATTAGCCGTCACCATCCACTCGAACATTTCGAACAAGTTTGACTCTCCAAAATGGTATGATATTGTCCACTTTGAGTATAAAGTCTCATGGCTTTGCTTTGGGCTTCCTCAAAAAGCCTCATACCAATGGGGTTAGTATTCCTCACTTATAAACTCATGATCATTCCTTAAATTAGCCGATGTGGGACTTTCATCATCCAACACAAAAAACTAAAAGAGAAACTAAGGTGATATTTGAAAATTTAAGAATTAAATTGAAAGTAAATTTCATATTTAAAAGTTTATAAACTAACTGAAAAATATAATGAAATTTTATTAATAAATTAATTCAAACTTTGTCCTGTCTGGGGGCTTTCTTTAGATTTATTTTTAAATTTAAATAAACAAAAATAAATCAGAATAAAATATAAGTTAAATGCTGAAGAATTAGGGGACCGTTATGATGTGGATTTAGATTTGGGCCTCTGTTTTTTTTACTCATAATTTACCGCCCTTTCATTCATTCAAAATTATTTTATTTATTCTTTTATTTATTTATTTATTTACTTATTTATTTATTTCTTAAAACAATTTTAATAATAATATATTTTTTTACCATTAATTTTTTAGATGGCTAATTCTCTCCATACTTTAATTAAAAGAAATGTAAATATATTTAGAAAGACGTTGACAAATTTAACGATTAGATGGTTTGCAATTTAGGCCATGACAACAATGAGGAGAATGAGTGCAATACTCTCCTCGAGTTTATGGATGAGTTATGACCCTTAATATGACTCGAAACGAGCTTGCAAGGTCTTCCATACCACATAGTTAGGGGCCTACAAGATGTTTCGTTTGGCTTAACGAGGATACAATTAGCTTCACGAGTTTACTAGATACTTTCGAGACAATCCCTACTATTTATCGAATAATGTTTGTCTTAACTTATTAACTCGAAAGAGGTCTTGCCTCTTACCGAGCCATGATTGTTTTTTTTTTTTTTAATGTTTATCGAGACTTACTTCTCAGTTGGGTGCATTAAATATAAATTGGTTTCGAACAACCATATTAGTATCGAGGCACAACAACTATTGTGCAAAAGGATAAACCCACATGCTAACCTGATCCATACGAGGAGGTGCAATATAGGATCCCGTGCCACTTCTGACATTATCTTTGAGATTATCGTAAAAACATGAAAGTTAAGACAATCATCTAAGACATTCGTCTTGCTGATTCACACGCATCATGACAGACACGTGTGTCGTTGGGTCTCTAAGGATATGCATATAAATAATGAAGAAAAAAATAGAAAATAATTGTGGCTTTTGTCACATACATAAACATCAGTATCATCAAATAGAATCCAATGCATGAATTGCTCATAATTTTTCAATTTTTTATTTTTGTTTGGTATATATATATCTATTTATTTATTGGTAAATTAAGTATAATTTCTGTAAACATAATTTAAGTCAAATTTAATACAAACATATGTTTTTTATTTATTTATAATTTAGTTTTATTAAATTATTGGTAGGAAATTTGGGTTTTGGTTGGTTGAATAATATATTTATTTAAAAAATTAAAATAACTTTTTGATGGCTCAATCATACAATGTTCATGGTTAGTCGTGTTTTGCTTGGAGCAATTCTATATTACGTGACCTCTAGAAAATTTTCTTAAGATGCATGTAAGTGAGAACAAAACATGTTGGAATGTAGCAGCTCAAGCTCACTACTAACAGATATTTGTTCGCTTTAACCTGTTACGTATCAGCGTTCTCACTTGGGGGCCAGCGTTCTCATTGACACACCGCTCGATATCTGGCTCTGATATCATTTGTAACAACCCAAACCCACCACTCGTAGATATTATCCACTTAGGACTGTTATGTAGCGCCGTCAGCCTCATGATTTTTAAAACGCGTATACTACGAAGATGGTTTAACCCTACTCTGAATAGTGTCTCACATTATCTAGTGACTAACTAAAATACTATTTGTAACAGCCAAAGCCCACAACTAATAGATATTGTTCATTTTGGCCCGTTACATATAGTCGTCAGCCTCATGATTTTAAAATCATTGAATTGGTTTAGACCGATAACCATGAAACAACATATGTACACGTATATTATATATTTTAAAATCATTGAATTGGTTTAGACCGATAACCATGAAACAACATATGTACACGTATATTATATATTCTGTGAGGATAGATTTCATAAGAAATATTTTTCGTGCTAAAAGATATATACGCTATTTTTTTTTTTTTACTCATTTTATTCTCACATATCTATATAACGAGTAAATATAAATATAAAAAATGTTTTAACTAGACAATGAACTTTCTTCCAACTTATCCACGAGGCTTACGTTGTTGTGAAAATATAAAGATATATGAAGAGACGTTTTGTCATGCTTTGTAATATGCTTAAAACAGTACGAGATTTGGTTAAAGTTGAATATGTGGACATGAAAGAAAGAAGATTACAATATTCTTGTATATCTTAGCCTACGATACGGGCGTTCGTGGGTCAGGTTGGTCATGAGACATTTTTTAGATCCAATCTAATTGTTCGGGTCGTAAATTTTTAAACGAAAATAATTTTTTTATTAAATAATAAACTCAACATAATTCAACCATAAATTTTTTGGGTTAGGTTGGTTTAAGTTGTTGTCGTTTATTCAAAATTTTGTTTTTAATAAATTTATTAAAAGGTTAGTTCTTAAAACATTTATTTACTAATTTTCAAAATATATATTTTAAAAAATTAATTTTAAAATATTTTAAAATTATTTTTAAGAATTGTTCGAGAATAAATAATCAAGAAATTAAATAAGAATAAAATAAATAATATATTTTATCGTAAACAAAATGTATTATATTTTACGGTATACATAATTTTTATATCAACAAAATATGCACCTTAGAAATAGGTACTTGGATTAATATTCAGTCTATTATGTCAATATAGTATTGTTCGGGTGTGCACGGTTGTCGAGTGCTTAAGGTGACATCGCAACTAACGTGCGTGTTGGTTGATCTCTTAGTGACGGGAGAGAATTAAAAAAGAGAAATTATAATAAATTGAAATAAATGTATTTTAGGTTGAAATTAGTAAGATAAATTAATTATATTTAATTTTTGGAATATAACAAGTATATTAATCTTTCGAATATTATAATAATTATTTACAGAGCATAAATTTTTGTAGTTTTATTAAATTTATTTTTAAAATTACTATTGATGTTGAATAAAATCAAATAAGGAATATTATTCATAATATCCTTTTAAATGAATAAAATTAAATTAGAATAATAAATTTATTTTAATGATTTTATTTAAAATAATTAATCATTTAAAATTTCACGTTATTGGACTCGAGTGGTAGCCCAATTTTCCATTCCCCGAAATCAAGAGCCCATTCAAAGATTTCGCCATCCGGACTCGAGTGGTAGCCCAATTTTCCATTCCCCGAAATCAAGAGCCCATTCAAAGATTTCGCCATCCCACCGCTAGCCCTAGCCGTAATCCCTCATTTCTACTTTACCGCCATTAAAATTCTCCCTTCAAAGCTTCGATTCTTCGGTTGTTCCAATCCAAAGCTTTTTCTCCATTCAAGGTCAATCACATGGACTTTGCCAGCTGCTCCCTTCGACATTCTGTCACCGGACCTATTTCAACTACAATTACGACCACTGCTCCAATCACAATCGTCGCCATCATCATCTGTCACCGGACCTATTTCAACTACAATTACGACCACTGCTCCAATCACAATCGTCGCCATCATCACTCTGTAAACTTCTCCGGCGATCTTCCTTTTCCGGTATCGAATCCGGCAATCTGGTTGGTTCGTGAAGATACTTCGTTATCTGTGGAAGTTTTTGTTTTCGGTTGGCTGTTCCAGATGACAACTGTTGAAGGCTACGGCGCGTGCTTGCGGGAGCAAGCTCTTCAGTTTCCGCGTCCCAATTGCAAGGATAGATGCCCGAGGTATACCTACGATTTTCGGTCAAGCTCTTCAGTTTCCGCGTCCCAATTGCAAGGATAGATGCCCGAGGTATACCTACGATTTTCGGTCTTGTTATTAAACAACGCGTTAAGTTATTTGGTTTTACTTGATTTGAATTCTCATACGTCATTTTTGTAGCTGGCTTGATATATTTTATTTGTAAGAAATGAATAGTTTATCCGCACTGATTGATGCTTTTTTGTAGCTGGCTTGATATATTTTATTTGTAAGAAATGAATAGTTTATCCGCACTGATTGATGCTGGCCAATAAGCTTTAAACTGACGCGAACAGAGTTACTTCTTCGAGGGTTGATCGCAATTCGATCTAGTTGCCTTCAAAATTAAACTGACGCGAACAGAGTTACTTCTTCGAGGGTTGATCGCAATTCGATCTAGTTGCCTTCAAAAGTTTTTATTTTCTTAGTGTAAATGGAAGGTAACGTAGAATATCAATTTGGTTCATTGTGAATGAATGGTTGAATTAGAAATGGAGGGTTTTCTGATCGATATCTTGTCAAATTATGTAATGTTACTTCTGAATGGTTGAATTAGAAATGGAGGGTTTTCTGATCGATATCTTGTCAAATTATGTAATGTTACTTCATTACTGTCAGACAATGTACCAAGAGGACTGTCAGATGGAGGTCTCCACGAGCTGCCATCCTACCCGATTTACATCTTCCAATGCGCAGTTTGGAAGTCAAGAACAGGTGAACTATTTAATTTATTGAATTCTTTCTATGCCAAATTACTCTCTCATGGATATTAAGTTGGGAACTGTGTTAATGTCTGTAGATGGTATTTCTAATTGTGTTTACATGTGGGCTGTTTGCATTAGGTTGCATTTGGCTTTACTTGTTTCTCGTCTTCTTATCAGTTGGCTTTCTGTTTTCTCCAGTTCATAATAGTATTTGAACTATTAAAATCATTTTTAATCAACGAGCTCAAGTTTCCTCAATTGGTGGATATATGGTAGCACAAGATTGTGTGAGATCCCACGTCGGTTGGGGAGGAGAACGAATCATTCTTTGTAGGGGGTGGAAACCTCTCCCTAACAGACGCATTTTAAAAACCTTGAGAGGAAGCCCAAAAGGGAAAAAACCCAAAGAGGAAAATATTGGCTAGCAGTGAACTTGGGCTGTTACAAATGGCATCAGAGCCAGATACCAGGCGATGTGTCATCGAGGAGGCTGAGCCAACTTGGGCTGTTACAAATGGCATCAGAGCCAGATACCAGGCGATGTGTCATCGAGGAGGCTGAGCCTCGAAAGAGGATGAGCATGAGGCGGTGTGCCAACAAGGACACTGGGTCCCGAATGGGGGTGGATTGTGAGATCCCACATTAGTTGGGGAGGAGAATGAAGCATTCTTTATAAGGGTGGAGAAACCTCTCCCTAGCAGATAGCATTTTAAAACCCTTGAGGGGAAGCCCGAAAGGAAAAGCCCAAAGAGGACAATATCTGCTTGCCTGCTATTAAATATAATGTAACAACTGAACCGTTCTTCATTATCATTGCTGTCTGAGAAAGATTTAAATGACCAACTTTGTTCATATCCCACCACACGTTTTTTTCTTTAATGTTGACTAGCTATTGACATCCTTCTGTTGACTTATGTAATTAATATCTAAATGGTTTCCCTGGCTCTAGAATATTTGTGAAATGAATCTGTGCTGGTGTATCAGCTGAGTTAGGATTATTTATTCGCATTGGAATATAGTTTGGTTAGACAACTGTTCGAATATGAGAAAGAAAGTTTATGAACAATCCTGGATTTGGCTCAATTTCTCCAACTCTCATTTGCAGGACATCAACAGATGATATCAAGTCTCTTAGACTTATAACTGCCTGTAAAACACCGTATCTTCCCGATGGTAGGTTCGATCTAGAAGCTTATGATGCCTTGCTGAATCGGCAGATTGAAAATGGCGTTGAAGGTGTGATTGTGGGTGGCACAACTGGTGAAGGTCAGTTGATGAGCTGGCATGAACACATAATGCTTATTGGTCACACTGTCAACTGTTTTGGTGGATCAATCAAGGTAATAGGCAACACTGGAAGTAACTCTACAAGAGAAGCAATTCATGCTTCTGAGCAGGGATTTGCAGTTGGAATGCATGCTGCTCTTCATATAAATCCTTATTATGGCAAAACCTCCACTGAAGGAATGATCTCACACTTCAATTGTGTGCTTTCTATGGGCCCGTCGATTATATACAACGTACCATCGCGAACTGGCCAAGATATTCCCCCACATATCATTCAAGCTGTTTCTCAAAGCGACAATCTTGCAGGTGTGAAGGAATGTGTCGGGAATGATCGTGTCGAGCAGTATACCAACCAAGGAATTGTGGTTTGGAGTGGAAACGACGATCAGTGTCACGATGCTAGGTGGAATCATGGAGCAACTGGAGTTATTTCTGTAACTAGCAACTTGGTGCCGGGTTTAATGAGAGAGCTTATGTTTGGAGGGAAGAATCCTTCCCTTAACGCAAAACTATTGTCTTTGATGGACTGGCTGTTCTTCGAACCCAACCCGATTGGTTTAAACACAGCTCTCGCTCAACTCGGGGTCGTGAGGCCTGTGTTTAGGCTACCCTATGTACCTCTTCCAAAAGCAAAGAGGGAGGAGTTTGTGAAATTGGTCAAGCAAATTGGGCGCGAGAATTTCATCGGGGAAAGAGACGTACAGGTTCTCGATGACGATGATTTCATTTTGGTTAGTCGATACTAATGATGTGGATCCTTGCCAAGAGTTGTCGAGGCCTACAAGCTGCGTTGCTTGTTCGGGTTATTCAGGTCTATTCCATGCCCTTAACTCTTAAAATTTTCTTGTTCCTTGTCTGTCTCTAGTAATTGGTATAGTAAAAGGCTGTTATGAGTGTTGAATTTGTAGTCATAATAATGATATCATCATGAATAAATGGACGTGTTTAAGAAGTCTTCAAGTCGTTTCTTGGCGTCTACTAATAGTGTGTTCATTTTATTATATAAGGGGATGTGCCTGTTGGTTGTTGGCCTCATTCTGTTGAGATGTCTTGTTCTGATTCTGCGAGAGCCTATTTCCAAAGCTTCCCTTTACGTTAGGTTCTAGGATTTTTATTTTTTAAAAATTCTTTCTAAACTGTTTTGTTAACATTTCACTTTAATATTATTTTTAATATAAGTTTTAATAATGTGATTGGGTATTTAAGCCTAAATTATATATATATATATATATATATATATATATATATATATGTTAATTTTAAAAGATTTTCCCCTTTTGTATGTTTCAATTTTTTATAATTTTTTTATATAGGCTTAAAATCATAATATGAAGCAGCATATTATGAGATGATTTATGAAATTTAACTAAATTATAGATTTTAAATGGATTGAATTAATTTATTTTTCAATTTTTTTAAATTTAGATTTAATTAGCATGAGTCTATTTTAGATATTAAAATAATTATTGAAAAACCCACCCATAGGTTAGATCTTTCTATATGTATATATAAACGGTTTATCAAGAATATGCAAGAAAAGTACTTCGGATTATTGGTTCGTCACTAGAGATGGCTTAGAACCAATAGTTCATTATCTAATGGAGGGTTCTAAAGTTAGTATTTTTATCCAAAGACATTGTTGAGTAAAAGATGACTTTTTTAGGATGAAATGTATGTTGCTAATTAAGTTGAATAACTAAATAAAATGTATAGACTCCAGATACAATTACACTCTCAAACTTTTAATTTGATTAATAAGTTCTTGTATTTTGGAACTTTTTATTTGATCAATCAACTAATAAATAGATCAAACGATAGTTAAAATGTGCGGAATGAATCAAGCGATAGTTAAAATGGTCGGTCAGTTGAACAAATGATAATTAAAAATTTGATGGTATAATTATATCGAACATCATAGTTGAAGTTTGGGATCAAATTCTAAATTAATTTAAAAGAAAAAAAACTGTGGATTTAATGGAAAATGTACCAACTAAATTGGCGGATCAAATTCTAAATTAATCTTTTTTTAAAAGCTACGTGGACTTAATGGATGATCGAAAAGAACGAAAAGTAGTATACATTTATTATACTTTACTAGCAGAAAAGAACAAAAAAAAAAAAAAAAAAAAAAA
>NW_019272976.1:0-8930 GCF_002738345.1 Cucurbita maxima
ATATAATATTAAGTGATGTTTGATAATTATTTGATTTTTTACATTCACATATTTCTTTGTTCTATTAACTGCTATTTTCTTATGTTTTTTAAAAATTAGGTTAATTTTGAGAATTTAAATAAATAATTTAAAACAGAAACTTTTTTTTAAAAAAAAAAATTAGAATTTGATTATAAATTCAAATGTTTTATTTTCCTTAAAAATAAATGAAAGTTTTTTCTCATCTATTTTATTTTCCGAAGTATTTTGTAGTTTGTTAACATGGCAAAAAAAAAAATTATTGAATACCATTTGTTAAAATACCCGAGGTTGGAACCTAAGCAGACTGCTAGTGATAAGTTGGAGGAAGGTGAGGAAGATGTCAAGTCATCATGCCCCTTATACCTTGGACGACATACGTGCTACAATGGCCGAGACAAAGGGCCGTGATCCCGTGAGGATGAGTTAACTCCAAAAACCCGTCCTCAGTTCGGATTGTAGGCTACAACTCGCCTGGATGAAGCCAGAATCGCTAGTAATCGCCGATCAGCCTATAACAGTGAATTCGTTCCTGAGCCTTGTACTCATCGCCAGTCACACTATGAGAGTGAGCCTTTTTAATCAACAAATATCCCATAGTCAATTTTGATTAAAATTAATTAAATAATAATAATAAATTTCAAGTAAAAAAAATCAAATAAATTTATATTTATAAAAAGAAGACTTATAAAAAATTATATAAGTTAACCTATCATTTATGTTGCTTGATTTGTAGTTGGATTGACGGATAATTTAAAGATTAAAATACCAAAAAAAAATATATATATTATATGTTTAATCCACAGAAACTTGGAAGGCCAATAAAAAAATATATTACACTAAGAGATGCAATATCAATACACATCAAGAAAGTATATCTATCCCATTGTCCAAACTTCTTATCACAGTAACTAAAAATACATCATAACAAGATGACTACAAAAGAATAGTAATAAATCCAACAAATTCAGTTAATAATATATATCATACAAGGCGTCTGATATATCTCATCGGCGTCAACGTGCCCACGACACTGAATCGATTTCGTCCCTGGCTGCCTTGTAGAGCTCGAGCCTCTTTGAACATTGCTGCCTTCTCTCCATTAGTGCAGGGTCTTCATCCAGTAATTGAGAAAGCTGCTTGGCCTAAACGGAAAAACAAATAAATGATGATTTCTAAAAATCTTACCAAATCCTAGTTAATTAATAACTAATGATTGTTAATCACTCGAATGAATCCGATAAAAAAAAGGAAGAAACTCCCAAATTCAAAGGCATTGCGCTTCCCAAACTTCCCAAATAAACGTTAACTAGTGAGAACGAGCATAGCTCAACACATAACAGTTAAAATTACATGTCGAGACCTCGACATAGCTCAACAATAACGGCAACATGAATTCTACAGACGACTGGTGAAGGTTTGAGAAAATTAGTATAATTAGGTGTTGCCCCAGGTCATACAGAAAAATAGGCAAGAAAAAGGGAAGTTTCTTAATAAAAGAAATAGAGAACGATAAACATTTACCTCTTTTCTCCCTAAGAGCGTGTAGAAATGATTAAGCAACGACTGCTTGGCTTCCTTGACTTGGCAATAAACCACTGCTTTGGGGATAGTATTTCTTAAAGTGTCTGATACCATTCCCACATAAGAGGAAACGTTTGATCCTATCCGCCGAAAATGACCCTCTGCGTATCGATCCCCTGTCGGGGCAGCGGCAGCAGCAGCACCCGGGCCTCCGGCTTTCTCTATCTCCTGAGGAAGTCTTCGAAAGAAATCCACAGTCAAGTAGGAAGATTCCATGTCAACGAGACGTATCACCGTCTTCTTACTCTCGTCACGAAATCTTTCCAAGGCCTCATTTGAAGCAGCAGCTATCTCAGCTTGTAAAGTGGGAAAGCGCTTTAATTCCTAAAAGTCCAAATCAAAACATGAACAAATTTAAAATATATATATATATATATAGTCTTGTAACAAATCCTCCTGAGGAACTCAAAAGCTAGAGCACCAGTATAATTTACCTGTGTTTCTCCAATGGACTTCCTCACAAGTTCTTTTAAAACAAAGTGAACCTAAATGGAAGTTTCATATGTAAGAGGCTCTCAAAAATGACTAGAACGTAAAGACTAATAATGACATCCAATTAAAAGAGAAGCTAAAAGAAGTGACTTACAGCATCCACAGAAGCCTCAGCTGGCCCCCTGAAATAATTCAGAGATCCCTCGATTAGTCGTCGGTAACCTTGTTCGGGAGCAATCAAGTGAGGTTGATAACCATCTGCCTCCGAGACAATTTTTCTCACATTCTGCATGGAAAGATGGCGATCGAAGGGAAGCTTTCTCAAAGCAGCAGGAAGCTGGTGGTCGAAAACCCCATAGATACGATCACCTCCAGGCCGCCTAGAAGAGAAACAAAAATTATGAAATCTCTAGCTTTCTTCGCCTTTGAGGGAGAAAATATTCATCTCTAGCTTTCTTCGCCTTTGAGGGAGAAAATTAAGAAATCATTGTTTGTTCATAAATATGATACCTACATTCTATATATTCAGAAGAAAAATCATAAAGAACTGAAGATAAGAATTTTATAAAACACTATATACTATACCCTCCTTCCAGGTGCTCCTTAAAAATCCGATCAAAAGCACGGCAAAGTTCCAAAATCGTGTACAATTGAGCCTGAGATGAAATAGGTAAGTAAAAGTGTAACGATCAGAACACACTTCACAATCTATAACAAAAGCAATATGTTTCTCACCCCAGCATCGACAGCAATGGGTCGGCCAAGATGATCCATCTCAGATTCAAGTTCATCAATGCTTTTGTTAATCAAAGAAGTGATACTGGGTATCCGAGCTCTAATCACAGACTCCAAGTGCTACAAGAACAAGAATGCACGATAACAATGATTGCCTTTTCTAGCATAACAAAAATTTCATTTAAAGACAATAAATTTGGAACCTATAACCAAACCTTTGATAAGAGCTTTGCGAGATACTCTGAACCCATTTTACTTGCTAAGTGTCCATAGTCAGAACTAGTTGCAAAGTACTCACGCTCCTTACGCCTAGCAATAATCATATCTACATTTTTGTTTATGTCAGCTTGAGATCGGTTCACTATGCCAACCCATGGGTGTTGCAGTCGATATGATCTTCCTTCCAATACCTTTAGGAATAAAAAGAATATATATGTTTTTAATTCCTCCTTTAATTTAAAAACTAAGGATATATATGCAACATTGAATCTCTGAGCGTTACACGTTCTAATTGTAACGACCCAAGTCCACCGCTAGCAGATAGTGTCCTCTTTGGACTTTCCCTTCGGGCTTCCCCTCAAGGTTTTTAAAACGCGTAGGCTAGGGAGAGGTTTCCACACCCTTATAAAGAATGTATCTCTTCTCCCCACCCAACGTGGACTTGGGCCGTTACACTTATAAACTCATTAACAACTCATATCTTGTTGAGTTAAATATTATTTTAGCAAGGTTTTAATTAAAACTTACATCCAAAGCATTAGTTCCTTTGTCCATCAAGTCAAGCTTTGTCAACACTCCAAAAGTTCGTTCCCCTACTCAATTGCACAAGCAACAACATGATCATAAGCTTGGAAAGCTACAAAATTTACAGTTCCAATTCTGCAAAGAGAGAGAGAGAGAGAGAGAGATGAAAAAGGAAGAAAATACAAGCAGCGCATACCGGATGGGTCCACTTCCCTGGCAAGTTTTATAGCATCCGAAGTGGCTATGTCTTGATTGGCAGGAGAAATGGCAAGAATAATGCAATTAGGCTGTAAAAAAAACATGCAAAAAACAAATATCACATTTGATGTAATACACTTATAATTAACATTCGAGAAGGTAAGCACCACAACGTGTTCATAATTGCAATTATGAAGCTGTTATAAAGGTAAACAGAAACGAAGCGAACGCAAGAACCATAACTTGAGTACCCAAAGAACTTCATGTGCAAGGCTTGACCATTCATCACAAAATAATTATTACTGAAATGGAATATATAATCTCATTACCTTCTCAACATAAGTTCGAACCATGACCTCAATGTCTTGAACAATACTTTCGGGCTGTCCCTCTAATTTAAAAAGAAAAAAATACATCCATTATTAAACAATATATAAATCCTGCTGAACCAAATGTTTTTCAGCATAACATTTAAACATACCTACTGCAACTTTTGTCAAACCAGGTAAATCAATCAGAGTTAGGTTGACAACTGAAAAACGAAAGAAACCAAGAGTTAGAACATTTCAATATTAATGTACTCAATCAACCTTACAACGGTCGGTGTATAAAATAAGTAAATAGGTGTTAAGATTGTCCTGAAAATTCCATTCTGGTTAATCACTTCCAAAAAGATTAGCTTTGTTGTTCATTAAGATGGAACATAGCAATAAAAGAAGGCAAACAAATGAAAAAAAAAAAACCATTATAAATGATACAAATACAAATTATGGGTAATTAGTAAAGTAACAGTGAACACCAACAAATTGAACCAGAGAAGGATCACCAAGAAGACCATTATATATATAAAATTGACATTGTTCAGGCAACCGAGGATCGAACGAATTCCCACAACCATGGTAAATGAGCCATTCATTAAAGAATCAACGGGCAAAAAGGAGATACCATTTGGTGAGTAAATGCTAAGATGGATAGGAACTGGGGATATCTGCTTTGTCCTCCCAGTTACTCTGTCGGTCTCATCCTGAATTTCTTTCCGGACCGCAGCTGTAGAACATTACAACAAGAGGAAATGTTGAATCCAAGTAGAAGATAGAACAGACAAATTACAACAAATAGAAAATAGAACAGGCAATTTAGAACACATCGAAATGGCAGACAAGCAAGAACACATTGAAATGGCAGCATACCAAAGTCCGTAAATCTCCTCTTGGGAAGGTGAAGAAACTCAGCATACTCTTGCGACCCCTCCTCTGTCTTGTGAAGCTGCAATACTAATGGCCGCCGCGTTACTATCCCTGGAATTATAAACAAGTAACCAATTAAGCAGTGTAAATTAACAAGTAAACTAAGCAATTCGAAGTAAACCAAGATCAAATGCCTCACCTGAACCTCTCGGAAGAAAATCGCGACCAACGATACTTTCAAGAACCGAAGATTTTCCAGAACTCTGTTCATGAGAGAAATAAACAAACAGTGAGAAATCGAACAGAAGTGATTCATTTTGATTGGTGAAAAACTCATTCCATCTCCCTAAAACCCTAGCCACGAACGAATTCTTCAGCAACCTAACTCCACTTTGAAATACTAAAGCCGAAACTCCTCCTCGACAATAGTTCCTCGAACGCCGACGAGAATTTCCAACAGTTGCTACAGAAGTAACAAAAGAAGAAACGAAAATCAAGAGAAAATTGAGAAAGAGAAGTAGAACCTGTCCACCGACAACAGCAACAGAGGGAAGGGCTTCCCAGAGAGAAGAAAAGGCGTTATCACCACCGCCATAGTCACCGAGCATAGTACAAGCTCTCTGGATCCGATTCACCAACCCAATCAAACTCTCCATGGTCGTCATCTTCAAACACCACCGAAAGAAATCAACAAAGAAAACAATCACCTCCCTCGCAAAACCCTCGAAATCAAGCACACAAAACCCAAAAAACAAGAAGGTAAGAACGAGAGAGAATCAGCAAAAAAGAAGGAAGAGAATTTGAGAACTGTTTTGAAGAATCAAACAGAAGATGAATGGACAAAAATTGAAAGAGCTGTGGAAGAAATGGCCTGGGTGCTCGCCACTTTACTTTTTGGACAGTCGTCAGAAGCCCGTTGAAAACGGCTAAAATGCGCTTTTGCTCCGGACAATTGTTAAGCTGTTGATGGGGGCTTTTAGCTAAAATACACCGCACGTGTAAGTCACGTGCGAATTTTCAAATTTTGAATTTGAATATTTAAAAACTTTTTTTATATGAATGTTGTAACGGTGGGCCCCACGGGATGGGAAGTTCCACAAAGAAAAAGCTGGTGATAAATTTGTTCGTTATTGGGATTGTTGGCAATGACGATTGCATCCCACGATTTTATTTTATTTATTTATTTTTTTTTTTTTCAAATTAAAGTATTGTTAACGGCTTTGTCTTAGCCGGCCCGGTTCGGTCCATTTAGCCCGATCCGATCGGCTTTTAAAATTGCTTAAAATGTTCCTATTAGAAATTAAGAACTAATCTGGCGTTTGTTTGTCCTCTTCTAATAATGCATACGTAATTATAATTATATTGGAAAACATCCATAAATAAACAATTCTTCCTTTTTCCAAGGGAAAATTAATTAAAGACTAAATATAGTTTAAAGGTCAAGCTCAGCCATAAATTTCCTGATCCATTGTCCTAGTAAATTGAATCTTTAATGTTGTATTAATAAGAGTCATTCGATGTGGCTCAGTACCGTGTAAAGGGAATCAACCCCTAAACGAAGGAATTTTAATGTAAAGAAAGTTATAGATTCGTTAGATCTACTCTATAATTGTTGAACTCGAAAAACAAAAAACAAAAGCCAACAAGCCAACTTCCGTCGTTCCTATAAATATAAATGCTACTAAATTGTCCCATTTCAAAACATTTGGACTCATAGAAATAAGTGGTAAATATACATAAGAATCTCAATCCAACAAAATTATAGCACCAAAAATTGCATTAAAATCGCTTTAAAATTGAGATCATACAACAAAAATCCCATAATTTGAATATAAATGCTGTTCATGGGAGATAAAATTACCAACTCTGAAAATATTTGGAAAAAGATAGATCATGAACGTATAAACAACTCTGCTCTTTGTGGCTTCCTTGCATTAGAAAATCTTGTAACGTGTGGCATTCTACACAGTTACATGAAATATTATTATTATTCTGTTCTTTTCAAAAACAGATCAATACTGCTTGGAATGAAATAATATTATTATTCTGTTCTTACAACAATAAATCAATCCTGATGGTAAACTACTGTCGGGTAATCTGGATCCCACATGTTGTTCTTCACAAATTCCAAAATTTGTTCCTGGAAAAGAAAACAAATATGAAAATTGCATTACTCATGGTGATGTCTTTGACTTATAATTTGATTTGAATGATTAGTCAACTACAAGTACGATCCCGTTATGTGCTTGAACAATCCTTTTTTTTTTTTCATCTTTTGAGTTCAACAAAGTAGAGATTCAATGTAACGACCCAGATCCACCGTTAGCAGATAAGTCCTCTTTGGACTTTTCCTTTCGAGCTTTCCCTCAAAGGTTTAAAACGCGTCTGCTAGGCGAAGGTTCCCACACCTTTATAAATGGTGGTTTGTTCTCTGCCCAACCAATATGGGACATCACAGTCCACCCCCCTTCCCCAATGTGGGGCACTCTTTCCTTCCTCCAATCAATGTAGGACCGCCCCCAAAACCACCCTCTTTAGGGCCCAGCGTCTTTACTGGCACACCATCTCGTGTCTACCCCCCTTCGGGGAACAGCGAGAAGGCTGGCACATCGTCCGGTGTCTGGCTCTAACACCATTTGTAACGACCCAGATCCACCGCTAGTAGATATTGTCCTCTTTGAGCTTTTCCTTTCAGGTTTCCCCTCGAGGCTTTAAAACACGTCTGTTAGGGGAAGGTTTCCACACCAATGGTGGTTTGTTCTCCTCCCCAACCAACGTGGGACATCACATTCAAGATTTTGACCTCTTGATTTAGAATATATATTCGAACTAGTTCAACCATGTTCATTGACTTTAACAATAGTTTCAACTTCATCGAAAAATGCCTAAAAAGTATGAATCATGCATGGAACGTCTGTGATTACTGTTTAAAGTTTCTAAAAATACCTTGTTAAATTTTTGGAGTTCTCGAGCATCTACATCACGGTATCCTGCAACAAGATCCTCTTCTATCGCTTCCATAATAACAGCTGCAGCGATTTCCTTTGTAATATCACGGATTCTACAAACAAAAACATGAAACTTCTCACTTTCTCATCTCAATCCTAAAGAGAAGTATATAAACATCAAATAAAGATGATGAATTACCTGGAAATTGATGGATAAATAATTCCTTCGTGGACTTCATCTTCAGTCATATATGCAGCGAGGCTGTTGTTACAAATAGAATGACAGAATCATTAGTTTGAAGATATTCCTGCTCATTTTATTTTGTGGTCATTGTGTCTATGATTCTTAAACTTTTAATTTTCTGCCTAATAGATATTTGACAAATTCGAAACTTTTAAAATGATTATTAAATATAAATTTGAATTGTACATCTAATGGAATCTTAAAGCTTTTAATTTTATTAGTAATTTAACCTTATCGAAAAGAATTGCTTTGACTCCTTTCTTCAAGTATAATAGCCAAAGCCCACCGCTAGCAGATGTTGTCCTCTTTCGGCTTCCCCTCAAGATTCATTTTTGAAACACGTGTGCTAGGGAGAGATTCTCACACCCTTATAAAGAATGTTTTGTTCTCCTCTCTAATTGATGTGGGATCTCACAATCCACCCCCTTTTGGGCCCAGCGTCCTCACTGGCACTCATTTCTTTCTCCAATCGACGTGGGCTCCAATTCACCCCCTTTAGGGTCTAGTGTGTTTGCTGACACACTGCCTCATGTCCTCCCCTTTGAGGTTCAGCCTCCTCGCTGGCACATCGCACTGTGTTTGGCTCTGATACAATTTGGAATTAGCTCAAACCTACCACTAGCAGATATTGTCCTCTTTAGATTTCCCCTCAAGATTTTCTACTCTCCAATCGATGTGGGACTTCTATTATACTTGGTAAAAAATTTCTCTTCGTCCAGAAAAAACAAAGACCCTTTTCCAGTCAAGAGTTCTTTCTAGCTACCGCACCAACCAAGTCCAAACTTGAAACAAAAAGTTACACTATGCTATACTGCAAAATGACTAAATTCCATCCGTCTA